>NC_041220.1:91149187-91198852 GCF_002837175.3 Physeter macrocephalus | reverse complement strand
TATAGTCATTTTCACAATGTTGATTCTTCCAATCCAAGAACATGGTATATCTCTCCATCTGTTTGTATCATTTTTAATTTCTTTCATCAGTGTCTTATAGTTTTCTGCATACAGGTCTTTTGTCTCCTTAGGTAGATTTATTCCTAGGTATTTTATTCCTTTTGTTGCAGTGGTAAATGAGAGTGTTTCCTGAATTTCTCTTTCAGATTTTTCATCATTAGTGTATAGGAATGCAAGAGATTTCTGTGCATTAATTTTGTATCCTGCTACTTTTACACATTCACTGAGTAGCTCTGGTAGTGGTAGTTTTCTGGTAGCATCTTTAGGATTCTCTGTGTATAGTATCATGTCATCTGCAAACAGTGACAGCTTTACTTCTTCTTTTCTGATTTGGATTCCTTTAATTTTTTTTTCTCTGATTGATGTGGCTAAAACTTCCAAAACTATGTTGAATAAAAGCGGTAAGAGTAGGCAACCTTGTCTTGTTCCTGATCTTAGAGGAAATGGTTTCAGTTTTTCACCATTGAGAATGATGTTGGCTGTGGGTTTGTCATACATGGCCTTTATTATTTTGAGATAGGTTCCCTCTATTCCTACTTTCTGGAGAGTTTTTATCATAAATGGGTGTTGAATTTGTCAAAAGGTTTTTCTGCATCTATTGAGATTATCCTATGTTTTTTATCCTTCAGTTTGTTAATATGGTGTATCACATTTATTGATTTGCATATATTGAAGAATCCTTGCATTCCTGGGATAAACCCCACTTCATCATGGTGTATGATCCTTTTAATGTGCTGTTAGATTCTGTTTGCTAGTTTTTTGTTGAGGTTTTTTGCATCTATGTTCATCAGTGATATTGGCCTGTAGTTTTCTTTTTTGGTGACATCTTTATCTGGTTTTGGTATCAGGGTTACTGTGGCCTCGTAGAATGAGTTTGGGAGTGTTCTTCCCTCTGCTATATTTTGGAAGACTTTGAGAAGGATAGGTGTTAGCTCTTCTCTAAATGTATAATAGAATTCACCTGTGAAGCCATCTGGTCCTTGGTTTTTGTTCTTGGAAAATTTTTAATCACAGTTTCAATTTCAGTGATTGGTCTGTTTATATTTTCTAATTCTTCCTGGTTCAGTCTTGGAAAATTGTACCTTTCCAAGAATTTGTCCGTTTCCTTGTGGTTGTCCATTTTATTGGCATATGGTTCCTTGTAGTAATCTCTCATGATCCTTTGTATTTCTGCAGTGTCAGTTGTTACTTCTCCTTTTTCATTTCTAATTCTATTGATTTGAATCTTCTCCCTTTTTTTCTTGATGAGTCTGGCTAATGGTTTATCATTTTGTTTATCTTGTCAAAGAACCATCGTTCAGTTTTATTGATCTTTGCTATTGTTTCCTTCATTTCTTTTTCATTGATTTCTGATGTGATCTTTATGATTTCTTTCCTTTGCTAACTTTGGGGTTTTCTTGTTTTTCTTTCTCTAATTGCTTTAGGTGTACGTTTAGGTTGTTCATTTGAGATGTTTCTTGTTTCTTGAGATATGATTGTATTGCTATAAACGTCCCTCTTAGAACTGCTTTTGCTGCATCCCACTGGTTTTGGGTCATCGTGTTTTCATTGTCATTTGTTTCTAGGTATTTTTTGATTTCCTCTTTGATTTATTCAGTGATCTCTTGGTTTTTTAGTAGCTTATTGTTTAGCCTCCATGTGTTTGTATTTTTTACTGTTTTTTTTCCTGTAAGTGATATCTAGTCTCATAGAGTTGTGGTCGGAAAGGATATTTGATACGATTTCAATTTTCTTAAATTTACCAAGGCTTGATTTGTGACCCAAGATATGATCTACCCTGGGGAATCTTCCATGAGCACTTGAGAAGAATGTGTATTCTGTTGTTTTTGGATGGAATGTCCTATAAATATCAGTTAAGTCCATCTTGTTTAATGTGTCATGGAAAGCTTGTGTTTCCTTATTTATTTTCATTTTGGATGATCTGTCCATTGGTGAAAGTGGGGTGTGAAAGTCCCCTACTATGATTGTGTTACTGTCGATTTTCCCTTTTATGGCTGTTAGCATTTGCCTTATGTACTGAGGTGCTCCTGTGTTGGGTACATAAATATTTACAATTGTTATATCTTCTTCTTGGATTGATCCCTTGATCATTATGTAGTGCCCTTCTTTGTCTTTTGTCATAGTCTATTTTAAAGTCTATTTTGTCTGTTATGAAAATTGATACTCCAGTGGAATATCTTTTTCCATCCCCTCACTTTTAGTCTGTATGTGTCTCTAGGTCTGAAGTGGGTCTCCTGTAGACAGCAAATATATGGGTCATGTTTTTGCATCCATTCAGCCAGTCTGTGTCTTTTGGTTGGAGCATTTAATCCATTTACATTTAAGGTATCTCCTGTAGACAGCAAATATATGGGTCATGTTTTTGCATCCATTCAGCCAGTCTGTGTCTTTTGGTTGGAGCTTTTAATCCATTTACATTTAAGGTATTATTGATATATATGTTCCTATTACCATTTTCTCAATTGTTTTGGGTTTGTTTTTGTAGGTCATTTCCTTCTCTTGTGTTTCCTGCCCAGAGAAGTCCCTTTAGGATTTGTTGTAAAGCTGGTTTGGTAGTGCTGAATTCTCTTTTGCTTGTCTTTAAAGGTTTTAATTTCTCTGTTGAATCTGAATGATATCCTTTCTGGGTAGAGTAATCTTGGTTGTAGATTTTTGCCTTTCATCACTTTAAATATGTCCTGCCACTCCCTTCTGGCTTGCAGAGTTTCTGCTGAAAGGTCAGCTCTTAACCTTATGGGGATTCCCTTGTATGTTATTTGTTGTTTGTCCCTTGCTGCTTTTAACATTTTTTCTTTGTATTTAATTTTTGATAGTTTGATTAATATGTGTCTTGGCGTGTTACTCCTTGGATTTATCCTGTATGGGACTCTATGCGCTTCCTGGACTTTATTGACTAATTCCTTTACTGTGGTAAGGAAGTTTTCAACTATAATCTCTTCAAATATTTTCTTAGACTCTTTCTTTTTGTCTTCTTCTTCTGGAACCCCTATAATTTGAATGTTGGTGCCTTTCATATTGTCCCAGAAGTCTCTGAGACTGTCCTCAATTCTTTTCATTTTTTTTTCTTTATTCTGCTCTGTGGTAGTTAGTTCCACTATTTTATCTTCCAGGTCATTTATCTGTTCTTCTGCCTCAGTTATTCAGCTATTGATTCCTCCTAGAGAATATTTAATTTCATTTATTGTGTTCTTCGTTATTGTTTGTTTGCTCTTTAGTTCTTCTAGTTCCATGTTAAACGTTTCTTGTATTTTCTCCATTCAATTTCCAAGATTTTGGATCATCTTTACTATTATTACTCTGAATTCTTTTTCAGGTAGACTGCCTATTTCCTCTTCATTTGTTTGGTCTGGTGGGTTTTTTCCCTCCTCCTTCATCTGCTGCATATTTCTCTGTCTTCTCATTTTGTTTAACTTACTGTGTTTGGGGTCTCCTTTTCGCAGGCTGCAGGTTCGTAATTCCCATTGTTTTTGGTATCTGCCCCCAGTGGGTGAGGTTGGTTCAGTGGGTTGTGTAGGCTTCCTGGTGGAGGGGACTGGTGCCTGTGTTCTGGTGAGTGGGGCTTTATCTTGTCTTTCTGGTGGGCAGGACCGCATCCAGTGGTGTGTTTTGGGGTGTCTGTGAACTTAGTATGATTTTAGGCAGCCTCTCTGCTAATGGGTGGCATTGTGTTCCTGTGTTGTTAGTTGTTTGGCATGGGGCATCCAGCACTGGAACTTGCTGGCCATTGGGTGGAGCTGGGTCTTAGCATTGAGACGGAGATCTCTGGGAGAGCTCTCGCTGATTGATATTACATGGGGCCAGGAGGTCTCTGGTGGTCCAATGTCCTGAACTCGTCTCTCCCACCTCAGAGGCTCAGGCCTGACATGGCTTGGAGCACCAAGACCCTGTCAGCCACACAGCTCAGAAGAAAAGGGAGAAAAAAAAGAAAGAATAATAAATTTAAAAAAAATAAAGAAATAAGTAAAATTATTAAAATAAATAATAAGAATAATAATTTTTAAAAAGAGAATAACCAAACTAATAAACAAATCTACCAATGATAACAAGCACTAAAAACTAAGATAAACATGAAAATCAGAAACAAGTCAGTCGCAGACAGCAAACCCCAAGTCTGCAGTTGGCCCAAAGTCCACCGCCTCCATTTTGAGATGTTGTCTATTCAGGCATTCCACTGATTCAGGGTACCTCAAGTTGATTTTGGGGATTTAATCTGCTGCTCCTGAGGCTGCATGGAGAAATTTCCCTTTCTCTTCTTTTTTGTACAACTCCTGGGGTTCAGCTTTGGTTTTGGCCCCATGTCTGTGTGTGGGTCGCCCTCAGGCATCTGTTCCTGCCCAGACAGGACAGGGTTAAAACAGCAGCTGATTAGGGGGCTCCTGCTCATTCAGGCCTTTTGGGAAGTCTGAGGTCTTCTGCCAGTGTTCGGTAGGTGTTCTGTAGGAGTTGTTCCACATGTAGATGTATTTTTGATATATTTGTGGGGAAGAAGGTGATCTCCACATCTTATTCCTCCGCCATCTTGAAGGTCCCTCACTACTAACTTTTATAACTACCAACTTTCAATCTGTCTTTCTCCTTATGTACCTTCAATACTATTAACTTTAACCTCAAGCAGATGAACCCTTATAATGTATCTCACTGCCTTCTAACAGACCTTCAGTGATTGCCAACTGCCTAACAAATGAAGTTTCTGCTCCACAGCCCACCATTTAAGAGTTTTTACTATCTGTCCCCAGCTGCTCCTTCCACTTTATCAGTCTCTGCTGTCTTATAACTGCCATTTGTGCCCTTCCAAGTGAATCATTTTGCCTTTCCTCTTGCATCTTTAACACTTTGTTTTCCTGTCATGGAAAGCCCTCTGCCTGCTTTACATTATGTAAATCCCATCTACTTTGTGTCAACTCAGATGCTGTCTGTTCTCTGACATTGTTATTAACCTGTTGAAAAGGATCTCTCCCTCTTTTGGACTCTTGTAGCACACTGTCATTTTATGGCCTTCATTCACAAATTGCATTCTATTATAGTAATTTCTGTACGCATCTTTCTGTCTTTTCCTATAAGCCTTTGGAAAGCAGTAACAATTTTAAAAAGACTTTCGTGTAACTGTTACCTCTAGTATAGTGACCTTTATGTAGCAGGAGCTTAGTAAGTTTATAGTGAATCAATAAGTAAAGGCATCCTTTTTAGCAATTATTACAATATTTATTTAAAAGATATTTACTGAATGCCTACAAGTAGAAGACACTCTGCTATGTGCTGTGAAGATTCAGAAATAAATTAGATACAGATTCTGCCTTCAGGTGACTTCATGATTTAATCATTGAAATAAGACTTGGACATATGTACCTGTAACATAAGGTAGAAAGTGCTGTGTGCTATAGGGAAGATGGCTAGGAAGTTTTCTGGGCTGATGAGGGGAAGAGGCTCCTTATACTGCATCAGCATTTTCCAGAGTGTTTTATGCTGAATCCTAGCCCTGAGAGATGCTCCATAATAGGGGGTTCCAGGGACAAATAAGTTTGGGGATGGAAGTACACATTGCCTTCCTCTTGGTGAATCACAATTTATTATTTTTAGTGGACTTGATTTTTTACAAGAGTTTTAGATTTACAGAAAAATTGAGAAGACAGTACAGAGAGTTCCCATGGAACCCGTACCCAGTTTCCCTATTAACATCTTACATTACTATGGTACATTTGTTACACTTAGTGAACTAATATTAATACAGTATTAATAACTAAAGTTCATACTTTATTCAGATTTCCTTAGTTTTAACCTCATATCCTTTTTCTGTTTTAGGATTCCATCCAGGATACCACATTACATTTGGTTGTCATGTCTCCTTAGACTCCCCTTGGCTATGACAGTTTCTTAGACTTTCCTTGTTTTTGATGACCTTGACAGTTTTGAGAAGTACTGGTCAGGTATTTTGTAGAATATCCCACTCTTGGAATTTGTCTGATGTTTTTCTCATTATTAGACTAGGGTTGTGGGTTTTTTGGAGGAAGATCACAGATATAAAATGCCATTTATATTCATTAAATTATATCATGGTATATACTATCAATATGATATGTCACTGTTGATGTTGACCTTGATTGCCTGATTGAGGTATTAGTTTTCAACTGTAAAGCTACTCTTCCCCCCTCCCCCCACCCTTTATATGTATACTGTACCATCTGGAAGGAAGTCATGGTCCACACTTGAGGAGAAGTTATGTTCTACCTCCCTGAGCGGGGGAGTATCTACAGAAATTATTTGGAATTCTTCTGCATGGAAGAGTTGTCTCCTGTCCCCCATTTATTTATTTATTCAATCATTTATTTTTATCAGTAGGGACTCATGGATATTTATTTCATACTTTTTTTTTTTTTTTCGGTACACGGGCCTCTCACCGCTGTGGCCTCTCCCGTTGCGGAGCACAGGCTCCGGACGCACAGGCTCAGCGGCCATGGCTCACGGGCCCAGCCGCTCCGCGGCATGTGGGATCTTCCCAGACCGGGACACGAACCTGCGTCCCCTGCATCGGCAGGTGGATTCTCAACCACTGCGCCACCAGGGAAGCCCTATTTTATACTTTTTAAAAATCTAATACTCCTTAATTTTGTTGCTTACAATTTCTTTTGGCATGTTAACAGCTCAGAGAGGTTCTGCAATAAATAAACTGATTAATTTTTATTTAATCTAGTGTTGTGCAAACTGATGTAATCTATTTCCATGTAAAATACTTTGGGAACTATTTTGCTACACCTTCACAGAAAGCAATATTTGAAGAAACTTATATGCAGTGCGATAAATATAAGTGCATAAGTTTTCTTATGAAATAATAGTAGTAAGCACATAGAGCTCTAATTATATGCCAGGTACCATTCTAGTGCTTTACAAGTATTCACTCATTTAATATTTATGCTGACTCTTTGAAATGAGTTACCCTTACGGTCTTAGATAGGGCCAACTTTACCAAACTACTAAGTGGAAGACCTGGAATTTGAATCTGGACAGCCACTCCAGAATCTACACTACCTGAAGATATTCAGCCTATTTCTGTATCCAGTCCAGAAATGCTCAAACTCAAGATGTGCTTCGTGGTTGAATTTATCCTATTCACTGTCAATCCAGTAACCTTAGCAAAAATGAGAATTTTGCTAGTTTTATATTACTTCAATTCACATCCCCTTCCTAATTGGTCTTTCTGCCTTCAGTGTTGTCACTCCATTTCTTAAAACTTCTAAGACTTTTAGGATAGAGCTCCAATTCCTTACTTTTGCTTAAAAGGCTATAGGTGATCTTGCCCCTTTCTACTGTTCAGGTCTCATCTTTTGCCTCCTCACACTGTCCCTCCCCCTACTGCCACTCCCATGCCCACTTCCACACACGTACGTTCTCTCTCTCTAATCATACTTGATCTCCTCAGTTGTTCCCCAGCAGGAGAACCTGTGCTTATGCTGTTGCTTCTACCCAAAACTGCCTACCCTCAAATACCACATAGTTTTGGCTAACTTCTGCATATTCTTCAGGTCCTGTGTTAGATATTAGTTTCTTTAGGAAGGACTTCTGACCCCTAGTTCTCAGATACTCAGATATTTATCCTGTTTCTCCAATCTTCCACATGGGAGGCACCCTATACTTCCCACCACAATACTTTGGTTGTCTGTATCATCACTAGATTCTGTAGAGCAGGGCCAGTGTCTCTCTTTTCACAGTTGTATCTGCAACATCTGGCATAGTGCCTAGCCCATGGTCGACGCTCAATATGTATTTTTTTAAAATAATGAATGAATTGAATAATCAAAAACTGCAAAGTATTACCTTTTAGAAAATATTCATACCCTTATCCCTAGTAATTTCATTTCTCAGACCCTAAAGGAAAGAATCAGAGAAACACAGAAATTCATGTTCATGATAATAATAAAAAATTTTAAAGCATCTGAATGAATAGCAATAGGGCCTGCTTAAATATAACATGGAAACTCCAAAAGACAATGTTATACAGGCATCAGAAATGACATTTTTGAAGAAATATAATGACATGGGAAATTGCATATTATATAATCTTAAATGGAAAAGCAAACTATAAAAACAAAATAATTCTACTTTAATTAAATGTATATATATGCGTGTATATATTCATACACACATATACATCTCAATTGTACACATACATGCATAGAAAAAATGAGAATAAAATGGTAACAGTGGTTATTTTGGCTGATTGAAATCTATGAGTGCTTATTTATTATTTTATTCTTTACATATTATTGTTTTTCCAACTATCTATAAATGTGTTACTTTTATAATCAGAGAATTACTAAAACCTTTTTCCATTAGATAGCTGGATGATTATTTTGTTTTACTTTATTCTTTTCAGGGTGAAGAAAGTAATTTTAAACTTTATAATTTCATAGTTGTTTGCATGTTATATATTTATTATATATTTTTAGTGACTTCTTATTTATTTTCATTACTATGAAAAAGTAGCAAGGTTATAGTTAATACCCATTTAAAGATTTCAATACAGTTGCAGTTCTTTTGTGAATCTTTTGCCTTTCATGGCTTAGAAACTACTGCATTTATAAAACTCTTGAAATACTTTGAGTTAATACCATAGATTCCAATTATTAGGGAAACTGATTAGAATGCAACAATAATTTCATTTAGAGAGGATATGGGTTTAGGTAAAAGGTAATGTCTTCCTATTTAAACATTTTAAATGTAAAATGCCGTTCATTTTCCTTTTAAACATTTTAAAAGATCTTTATAAGTCTTTGGAAGTCTTTTAGAAACAATTACTTTCTTCTTATTTTGTATTAATGCACTGTCATTTTTCAATAACTTATTTGCTACTTCTACTTTTTTTTTGGTGCTAGGTACACACTGAAATTTTTACTTAAATAATTACATAGAAATAACTATGATTTTTTTTGAGCATTTAGTTTTGAGACTTCGGGCTTATTTATTCACCTCCAGAAATAGGACCTGAGAAAAATTAAGTATCTGTAAAACTGGAGGTAAAGTGGACCTTCACATTTATCCAGCCCAACCTCTAGAGTTCATCTCCTTTGGGTGGAGAACTTCTGGAAACAGGGAATTCACAATTTCACTGACTTAACCCATTTTGATTAAGTCTTCTTACTTGTTGGAAAGTTTCTTGCTTGTGTTAAATGGTTACATGCTCCTTATGACATTTACTCACTGGTCTGAGCTTTGTGCTTTATAGATAGAAAGCATTCAGTACATGTTAGTCAGTGAGACAAAGGAATGCATGAATACCACTTACTCAAGATTAGAGTTCTTGAGGGAACCTAAAGGATGACCCAGCTTGAAAGCAGCCACTTGCTTCATCTTGGATTTCTCCTCATTGTCAGGAAATCCTACTACTATTTCTGATGTCTGAGAAAATGATTTCTCTGACCATCCAAGACTTCTATGAAATGACTTCTGACCATCTGACTGAAGTTCTTGCAAGGCGTACCTTGGAAAAATCCTGCCAACCTTGCCATAGATATGGAACAGGGAATAGGGAAGTGGCCAACCACCGGGGTCGCTTTTCTTTCATTAGTTTTAGGATTTTCAAGGAAGTGGTATGTGTTCTGTTGTCAACTAGAAGTTTTGATATACCTGGCTTCCTATTGCTTGCTTATTGTTTTATGTTTTCTTTGGTTTATAACATATAGTCTGGTGTAGCCCTTTTGAACTTTTTGCAGCTTATATTATTTGTTTCTGTCTTATCCTCCCCACCCTCACTACAGGGATGCTGTTTCATTCATCTTTTAGTGACATGTGTTTAATAGTGCACAATAAACACTTGTTGAATCTATGTCTTTTCATTATTTGAAAACTCAGCTGTTACACCTCATTTCCCCCTTTTCTAGCCATAAAAATTTGATTTTTTCTGAATTGAACATCCCTTTCCTCTTCTCTCAGTTTTAAGTTGTTCTTCTCTTCTGGATCATTTCCAAGATTCCTTTTTTTTTTTTTTTTTTTGGCTGCATCAGATCTTAGTTGTGGCATATGGGATCTTTCGTTGTTGTGAGTGGGCTCTTTGTTGCGGTGCATGGGTTTCTCTCTAGTTGTAGTGTGTAGGTTTTCTCTCTCTAGTTGTGGTGCACAGGCTCCAGAGCACGTGGGCTCTGTAGTTGTGGCACGTGGGCTCCAGAGTGCATGGGCTCTGTAGTTTGTGGCACGCAGGCTCTCTCGTTGAGGCGGGTGAGCTCAGTAGTTGTGGTGCGTGGGCTTAGTTGCCACATGGCATGTGGGATCTTAGTTCCCCAACCAGGGATCAAACCCACATCCCCTGCATTGTAAGGCAGATTCTTTACCACTGGACAACCGGGGAAGTCCCCATTTCCAAGTTTCTGCTTTAGTTGCGGAGCACAGAAAAAATGATGATTGAGTAAAACTTTGTGCAGCATTGCTTCAGTTCTTAATATTCTTTTCCATTCTACTCTCAGGTGTTCTTTTAAAAAGTTTCCTCATTTGTAAAATGAAGGTAATGATACATATCTCACAGTATTAATAAAATAACATGTAAACACATGAAAATCACATAGCTCTGTTTCCTAAATTATTTTCATTCAGAATGCTTTCTTCTAATATCTAATTTCTTTTTTTGTAACTTTTTTCTTCACTAGTTTCTCTATATATTACATGTAACATTAAATTTAAATTTGATAAGTTGAAATACTTGGTAAAGTGGGATATCCATTTAGGAAAACTATGATTAATCACTTGAAGTTGTACTTTATTGAAAACACCTGAAGAGATGTTTTTGTTAGAATAATTTTGTAAAGGATAAGATAAATGTTTCAGAATATCTTATCAAGGTATAATTACAGAAAGTATCATTTTATTTTAAATGGCCTTCATGTTTGAGTTTTTAGTAGGTTTTATGCTGTATTAAAATTGTGTATTGCAGTCTTGAAAATATGCACAGTGTATAAGCCACACATTGATGTCTGTTGTAACTTTAATTTTGTTTTTATATCTTAGAGTTACTTTCTTTTTATCAACTCAAGAGCCCTCTTATTAGTGGTTGAAAATGAGAATTTTTGGAATCAATTCAATAGCTAGAAATTTGGTTCTTTATATAATAGGATAAGTAATACAAATTCAGGGATTGACTTTTTAATCTTTATGCAAATTTTATTTTTATAGTAATGACTGAATTAAAATTACAGTTTTTTAAATTAAACTTTCTCATACCTGCTCCCCCAACAATCTGGAGTTGGGGGAGTAAGTGACAGAAGGCTTATTAGAGGAAATTATTTTTAAGCTGAGATCTGAACGTTGAATAAGATTTATCTAGATAAATTGGGGATAAGGATGTTGAGGGTGGAAGTGGGTTATATTGCAATAATTAATGTTTGGTCATGAATAATGTACCCAAATGTATTTTTGTGTGTGTGTGTAGTACGCGGGCCTCTCACTGTTATGGCCGCATCTCCCGTTGCATAGCACAGGCCCCGGACGCGCAGGCTCAGCAGCCATGGCTCACGGGCCCAGCCGCTCCGCGGCATGTGGGATCTTCCCGGACCAGGGCACGAACCCGTGTCCCGTGCATCGGCAGGCGGACTCTCAACCAGTGCACCACCAGGGAAGCCCTACCCAAATGTATTTTAAGCCTTGGATCTAAGAGAACTTTTTACAGTTAAAAAAAAAAAGAAAGAAAGAAAGAAAAGAAAAGAGAGAGAATTGAAAATAAGCCAGTAAATGGAATTCATTTTGGGGGTATTCATGCAATTAAAAAAATTTTTATTAATTTTATTTATTTATTTGGCTGCATTGGGTCTTTGTTGCTGCACGTGGGCTTTCTCTAGTTGTGGTGAGCGGAGGCTACTCTTCGTTTTGGTGTGCGGGCTTCTTATTGCAGTGGCTTCTTTTGTTGCAGAGCATGGGCTCCTGGAGCGTGGGCTTCAGTAGTTGTGGCTCACAGGCTTCAGTAGTTGTGGCTCACAGGCTCTAGAGCGCAGGCTCAGTAGTTGTGGTGCACGGGCTTAGTTGCTCTGCGGCACATGGGATCTTCCTGGACCAGGGATCGAACCTGTGTCCCCTGTACAGGGTGCTCCGGGTCCACCGGCAGTGGGGCGGATGGCCACTCAGGCCCTGGCAGGGCACCTGCGTTTCAGACTTCTCTGCAGCCAGGGGCCACAGCCGGGGCGGGGCCGGGTTGCCAGCCCAGGGTGGGAAGGGGGCAGGGTCACACGGTATGGGCAGTATTTCATGCAATATATTAAGAGTATTCTTTTATTCTTGAAGACCTATTTCTACATATTTAGTAAATTAAGCCTTATGCATTTCACACAGTTCTGTATTCCTCCTGTAGCTGATTTTTTTCCTGTTCATTTGTTGCTTAGGCAGTTGTTTCAGATTATTTTTAAATGCTTGCAACATAACTTAGGGTAAAATCTGTTCAATTATTGAGAATTTATTATGTGCTAGACAAAGTGTGATATGTGCTATGATAGGTGAAGGAAGAGATGCTGTGAGAACCCATAAGCAAAGGTACTGAATATTATCTGGGATGAGGGGCCAGGTAAGAGAAGGCTTAATAGAGGTAAAGACCTGAAAGGTGAATAAAATTTATTCAGATAATGTAGGAATGAGTATGTTGGGATGGGAGGAGAGCATGGAGGGTTTATTCCAGATAGAGAGTAATGTATTTAAATATGTGTGTTAAAGAAGAAGCTCCGAATAATGATAGCTTTAGTAAAAGCTATCAATAATTGAATGATTATTATCATTATTGTGTCACTGTTCAAAGTACTTTAATCTTTATAACAATCACATAATGGAGCTATTATTATTATTCTACTTTTATTGTCTGGTTGTAACTGTCCTTTATGGGTAATGTAATATATAATTCTCTCCTTTTCTCCTCATTTGGGTTAAATTTTGGAGCTTTGGCATTATTTTATTTTGGTTTTAGTGGGTCAGAAGTGGTCTGTAGGCATATTTTAATAAAAAGACAAAAAAATTATGGCATTTTAGCTTGGCATTAAAAAGAATAGTTTACTAAAATATGGTATATATGGATAATCAATTTATGACTGACCATTAAAATTAACTTATTATTTCAAGTTTACAAGAAATGTAATAAATACTGTGAAAAAGTAGTAAGACCAATCCAGATTGTGACACATAAAAGACGAGTGGTCTGGACTCCTCAAAAAAGTCAATATGGAAAAGAAAAGGATGAAAGCACTCTAGATTAAGCTACAAGGAATGAGACATAACAACCAAATGTAATTTAATGCATTCAATTTTAATGGATCCAGGATTTTAAAAAATATAAAGACATTTTTGGGGATAATTGGAAATTTTTGAATATGGACTAAATATTAGATAATATGAAATATTATTGTTAGTGTTTTTAGGTGTGACAGTGGTAATGTGGTTATGTAGGAGAAGGTTCTTATTCTTAGAAAATTCATGATGAAGTATTTAGGGTAAAATATCATGTTTGGAAAAATTATAATATAACAATTTCTGTAAATTTTTATTTTACTAGGTCATTAATGGGATTCCTGAGTATCAAACATTTATAAAATGCTTAAATCTAACTTACCTTTTTATTATCTGCTGTTTTCCCTTGTAATGTTTATCACCATCTGATTGTTGATTTATTTTTTTTTGTCTATCTTCATTCCCATCCTCCACTAGAATGTCAGTTCCATGAGGACAGAGACTTTCTGTTATTCACAGCTTACTTCACAGCACTAAGGATAGTATCTGGCACATAGTAGGCAGTAATCAATATTTGTTGAGTAAACTAATGAATAAAGATAACCAATCTCAACCAACTTCACCATTTCTATATAACTCATAACATCTTTAATGTCTTAAAATCAGTTTTGGTACTGTTAACCAGAAGTAATAATAGATTGTTCCTTATGTTTCAGGGAAGTTGGGAAAAAAGAATTTTGAAGAGTTTAAATAGTATGTGCACTGAACTGAGTATCCCATTGGCACGAAAGGTACTTTTTTTTTTTAATTGGAGTATAGTTGCTTTACAACAAAGTGAATCAGCTATTATGTATACATATATCCCCTCCCTCTTGGACCTCCCTCCCACCCACCTAGGTCACCACAGAGCACGGAAAGTACTTTTAATATTTAAGTATTTTTTTGTGAATCAAGTACTAGGAAGTATGAAATAACTGTCAGGCAGATTTATCTTTTTTTTATTACTAGTATATCAGTTTGTTTTGAAACAAAAATCTGTAAAAGGCCAATTATGTGGATGTAGTTTATATAGGTTTCTATTATGTATGCTGTAGTGCTTTTTGTGATAAACCTGTATCTTGAGAATACATATAAACTCTGCAGTATAGGTGATTTGGAGATTTGTCTCATAAATACACCTTAAAGATTTTAATTACCTTTAGTCTCCTTACTTGAATGATTAGTCATCTCTGCAGAACTACTTAGATCTAATACTCAATACTTATCTGTCACTCTGGGCTTCGAGAGGGGAGAGGTGAAAAAGGAGAGAAAAACCACTTGAGAAATATTCTGGATTCTTTATAGCTGCTCATGAGTAGGAGAGAACGTTTCTCTTCACTTCATTCTCCCAACCTGCTATTTATTTCCTGCTGTCGGACAGGATATAGTGAATGTACTTTGGATAATATCCAAGCACAAGTCACTGAAGGCACCAGAAGGATGGTGTAAAAAAAAAGATAAATTTATATGAAAAACTGTCTAAATACGTAGTATTGTATAATATACTGTCTTTCATATGGGAAGATGATGCTACTGATTCACAGTCACACTCTCTTGGCCAGTCCCCCTTGCAATGCATTTCTGAGATTGCTGGATGGGGTAAGAGATGTAGTATGTGGCTGAGGAGCAGTTTTTCTTTGTGAAATTTTACTAGCCAGCACAGATCATTTACCTTCTATTCTTGGACTCATTAGCACCACACTGAGACTACGTATAATGTAATAGTTAAATAATGTAATTTAAGTGTAATTCCCTAAAAAGCTAACCATACGTAATGAAATTATTTTTTCTTGTGTTATGGTAGCTTATTTAAGCTTTTAGATTCTTATTTTTCAGCTTCATTGCTTAACTTCACAAAACAAAACCAATTTTAAAATTACCTTTTTTAGAGGCCAGTTGGAGAACAGAAAGAACTTCTCAATAAATGGAATGAAATGGGAACTGATGAGCCAGGTATATGTAAAACTCTTTTCAAAATGTGGTAGTGGGAAAAAAAAATTGCCTTCTTAATTGTGAATCCAAAATGACAATATTAACAATTTTTTTGGAAAGATAGCAACTTTCCCTCTCCACTAATTTACTATCATCGGATTTTTTTTTGCTTAAACTTCTACTTTGCAGTTTAAAATTCCTAACTTTGGTCAGTGTTCTCCATTATTTTGAGGATATTTAAATCAGTTATCTTTTTTTAAAGCAGCATTTGAAAACATTTGTATAAAAGGGTAAATTAAATCATTCAGTGCATTTCATAGACAAATCTTTTTCAAACTTTAATTACATTGAGATGTTAAAGATGGATTAAATGTGGAAAAGTTTGGTTTTTTTTTACTAGCCCTGCCAAACAAGGCCTCAAAAAATTTATTAAACACTCAGATTTGTTTCTCTCCACGAAAATCTTTAGTAAAAGGCAAGAGATTTATTTGATCTGAAGAGAAACCAGAGTATATGTGGAACAGTTTTAATACTTCTAAAATGTTTTTAAGAATTTATTTTGGTTCATTTTAATGTTTAAAATTGAGTCAATCAATTTTATAAACATATAATGAGTGAGAACTCTAACATTTACTATGATAAACAGATACATATATAAAATTGTTTAGGTAGACATGTACATAATTCCTCACCACTCCTTAAAAAAAAGTTGAGGGGGGTGGGTACTGGGCAAGAAATTGTGCCATAATAAAGGGAGCAGTGTGTTATAGAAGTTCAAAAGGGAGAACAGTTCAATACAACTACAGGAATTCACTAAGAATGCATTGTTTGTATTCTAAGTACTTTGAGAATTCTCATATAGAATTCTCTATTCTCATATAGAACTTTCATATTATACTGACATTGTTTTTCAATTCAGCTACAAATAATCTATTACAAATTTATCAAAGGGGGGACTCTTCATTTCTTCTAGAGTATGCCATCTAGGCTGTCAAGGGAAGGGACTATCTTTTTATTTTTATTGGCCCAGTACTTAACACAATGTATGACAAATAACTGATATTCTGCAAATGTTTGAATTAATCTAGCTGCATAACAACATATGAAAGAATCATTAAAATTTATTATTAATAAGAATTTTTATGTTATAATTGAAATTTTGTTTTAATCTCTTATTAATTCTAGATTTAAGCCTTTTCAGGCCTGTTTATGCACCTAAGGATTTTCTCGAGGTAGGTTCTATTGGCTAAATATATATATATATATTAATGAGGTAAAAATGCAAAAGAAATGATGGTATAAGAACATCTCCAGGCAGAGGAATCACCATGTAAAAAGCCCCAGAGCCACTGAAGCGGTGGAATAACATGATTATATTATATTTGGAAATTGCTCTTGGAAAATACATTGGAGTGTGGAAAAATTAGAGGGAAGTAAATCAGGAAGATTTGATTAAAAAATAGTGACTGTAAATCATGTAGCCTGCTTCCTGGCACATATAGGTACTCAGTGTATTGTTTCCTTTTTTCTTTCCTCCCTGTTCTAGTAGTTCAGGCAAGGCATGATAAAGGTCTGAACTAAGAGAACGGCATTCAAAATGGAAAGAATTCAACAGACTTGAGAGATTTTAAGGAAGATTTGGGAACTGATTAGATCTAAGGAGTATGAGAAAAAAAAAACATAAAGATAACTTTTAAGTGTCTAGTTTGGGTAACTGGGCAGAGGTAACTTGCCCTTGAGATAGAGAATACAGGAGGAGAAACAGGTCCATTAGTGAAGATGATGAGCTTAATTAATTTTGAGAGGCATATTGAGCATTCAAGTGGAACTCTTCAGTAGGCAGTTGCAACTCACTAATTATTTTAATTCACCTCTCTTTGATTACACTTTTTCTCTTGTACCTTACATGTAATCCATCAGCAAATCCTTTCAGCTTTACCTTTGAAGTATATCCAGAATCCATCCACTTCTTACTACGATCATTCCTATTTCACTGGTCCAAGCAGCCATCTCTTGTCTGGACTATTTCAGTAGCCTCTTAATTGCTCTTTCTGCTTCTAACCTGCCCACCTAGAATCTGTCCTTTTGTTCTTAGCAGAGTTTCTAGAGGAAGACTTGTAACTACAATTCTGAAGAAGCCACTCTTCTGGTATCCAGGTGCTTCCTATCTCCTTCTACTTAAAAACCAAAGTCATGACTGTGGCCTAAAATATCCTGCTTGGTCTGTTACCCCACCACCTCTCTGAGTTCATCTCCTATTACTTTTTCTCCTGATTTGTTCTACTCCAGCTATTTTAGCCTCCTTGCTTTACCTTGGCTTCCGCCTATTTGTGAGGGCCTTTTGCTCCTTCTTTTCTCTGCCTGCAGTGCTTTTCTCCCAGATACTTGTGTGTACATTCCCCTCACTCCTTATGTCTTTGCTTAAATGTCACATTCTCAACATAAAGAATATGGTCGATAATATTGTAATAACTTTATATGGGTACAGATGGTTACTAGATTTATTGTGGTGATCATTTCATAATGTATGCAAATGTCAAATCAGTTTGTAGTACACCTGAAACTAACATAATATTGTACATCAACTATATTTCAATTATTTTTTATTTCAATTAAAAAAAAGAATATTCATGGAAAAAATTCAAACACATACACACAAAAATGTTGCCTTCTCAGCAAAGCTTTCCCTGGCTCCCCTGGTTGGAACTCCTTATAGCCCTTTCCTACTTTGTTTTTCTCCATAGCATTTAGCATCATATAACATACTATTTTTCTCTTTGGCTTATTGCCTGCCTTATCCTATTAGATGGAAGTTTTGTTCACTGCTGCAACAATTACAGAGTCAAGTCAGATAACTGAAAAGGCTCAACAAGACTTCACCCACAAGGATACACCCACATAAGGCTTTCTTTCAGCAAGAGAAAGAAAATACATGCAAATACAAAGAGATGGGAATTTCCAGACACATCTCCCAGGCCCCTTTCTCAGTTGCACAGGATGCACTTTGTCTTTGGGTTATGAATCTCCAAGGTACATGCAAGATACTTCGGTCTTGGGAGTCAAGGCACAAGTTTTCTGAGGGGTCTTTTATACCCCACTGGTAATTCAGATGTAAACCAGCAATCTGTACATTTTCAATAAACAATGTAAATAAACTGATATGGAGTTACTCCAGGGGACATTAAATAGCACATTATAAATGACTAGTTAGTGCATTTTACCCCATCTTGGCCAAGGGTTACTACTAGATGTCCAGGTAACCCTGAAGATAAGATAGAGCTACTATAAACCAGCTGCAGTTGCAAGCTGATCCTATCTTTTAACTGTTCCCTCTCCAACAGGTAGAACAGTGCTTAGCACATCATGGCTCAGTAAACGTGTTGAGTGAATGAGTAAACGAATGATTGAATCTTTCACATTTTATTTTTATTTCTTTTCTGAACCTGTTGTCTCTGA
This sequence comes from Physeter macrocephalus, assembly GCF_002837175.3. NCBI lineage: Eukaryota > Metazoa > Chordata > Mammalia > Artiodactyla > Physeteridae > Physeter > Physeter macrocephalus. The sequence goes on along the minus strand of NC_041220.1, from coordinate 91,180,183 downwards.
TACCAGTTTGCCAGCATAGAACATTGTTAGAAATTATTTCAGGCCTTTTAGAATTGTAAGCAGTATCTTTTTAACTTTAAAGAAAAATTACTTTGGTTTGAAACTGCCTTTATGGCGCTAGCATTATTTCTCTTAGCTTATTAAAGATTTCTCCCAAACTCTTTCCTTTTCTAGCACTTAAATTCCATGTAATTTTTTTATGGTTGTCTTTAACTGTTTTCTCCTTAATAATCATAGCGTTCTGTGGCCTTCAGGACTGTTGCTGAATTGATCCTTTTATTAGTCATGCTGAGATTCTTCTTTAACTCAAGCAAATTTTCTATAATCATTTCCTTAGTTATAGTTTCTGCTTTTCTAATATTTTCTCTTTTCTATTGCCCACATATTCATAGTTTCTTTTTCTTTTCAATTCTGTGTTTTTGAGTTTCCCATGCAAGTATGATCCCTTATTTGTGTAATTAGACTAAAATTGTGTTATTCTATATTAGTCTGTATTTAACACTGTTGATTCTTTGCTAAATCTTCTTTTTTCTTTTTTTTTTAAACAAATACCTTTGATATTTTTAGTTTCAATTTAGTGTTTGCAATTTTAGGAAACTCTTTTGGCCTTATAGCATATTCCATTTTATCAGCCATTAGTTATCAGTTTATGAATGCCTTCTTCAGAAATGATAGTGTTTCTGTCCTTATAATCTCCTTCCTTGGATTCTTGGTGGTTTCTTTCTCTCAACAGTTTCAATTTTTAAATATTTTTGAAGTTATTATTATTGTCTCCCCAAAATGTGTGTTGTTAGAAAAATAAGAAAATATATATAAGAAGAAAATTTAAAACAAAAATCACTCATAATGCCAAGATACAGCAATAAATACTGCTATACTGTAACTTTTTAATTTAATAAACATATTGTGATATTAATTGAGGCATATTACACTGTATTTTGTACGAATTAAACATAATTTATTTAGGTATTTTCCTCTAATGGAATGTTTAAGTTGTCTCATGTTTTTCTGTTTTATGAGAACAGTACTTCCTTGATGTTTTTTTCTGCACTCTCTCTGCAAACAGCTTTAATTATTTCCATAATCATACTGATAGAAGTGAGATTCCTAGAGTAAAGGCTGTGCAAATATCTAAGTTTTTTTTTAATCTAATTAATTTTGAACAATATATAAATCCGTCTTTCTTGTTAGCTTGGCTTCTGAAAAATTTTTTTTCCCTTTGGGTTTGGTTTATTGGCAAAACCTTATGCTGTTATTCAAAGTCTTTCTATAAACCTTGTCAGTACCTGTTTTTTAAAAGAGTTAGAGTTGGTTCTAAAATTTTCCCTGGCAAATATTACAATCAAGCAATTTAAATTTTTCTGTCATTTTCCCTGGTAAAATATTATAATCAAACAATTCTTTTTACCATCAGAAAGTTTTTCTTTCTAACTAAATTTTTAATTTTTTAGTTTTATATGGTAGATAATCTGTTGGAATATTAAATTTAAAACATATGTGTAGTATTTTAACATTTTTATACAATTTTATAGTTTTCAGAATGTAATTAAAGTATATGCATAACCCAGGTAGTTTTTAATCTTGTGGTATATACTAAGGTTATTACTGCCAATTTTATAAGTGTAAATAGTCAATAAAGAAACTAACCAATTATGTTGGATTTGTTTTTAAAGGTATTAATTAATCTTCGCAACCCAAATTATGAAAATGGTGATTCTCATAGTTTCAGGACTCATTTGGGTTTAATCCAAGTTCCTCTCAAAGTAAAAGACATCCCTGAATTGGTAAGTATAGGCATTTAAAAATAAATTAACATATTTTAGAGGGCAACTATTAGAAATATATTTTAGTGCAACATATATCTAAAGCAGTAGGACAATCTTCTCATTAAATAAATGAATAAAATGAAAAGTTTCTTTTTTATTGTAAGTATGTTGTATAGAGAGTGAGTTGCTTTGCTAGTAGGATTAAAGATGAGCTTTCCTTGACCTATAAATGCTTTTGCTTATTTCTTATTTTAATAAACAGCATAGATTTATAAGACAGCTTGTTGGAATTTGGGTGCCTGATGTATGGCTATAAAACTGATTGAAACAAATTGTGAATTTTATAAAAAAATTTTTTAAAGAATGTACATTTCATTTAATTCACCCAACCTTTATTAAGCTCATAACATGGTGAGACACTGAGGGATAGAAAAGAACATAAGATGAGTTAAAGGCTGTCTTCGCTCTGGAGACTGTCACATTTTGATAAGGACGTTAGTTTTAAAATAGAGTAATTATAGAAAGGTGGGAAGATTTCCTGATAAAGGAGTTAAGAAATTACCATCACTCCTTCTTTTGTTAATTACCCTAAAACGATAAGGAGCACAGAAATGTAAATACTGTCTTTGGTGAAAGTAAGAAACAACTTGTAACTCTAAGCTTTAAAGTATTAAGATAGAGAGCTAATGGGATAATGAAGAATGACGCAAACATGAAGATGGTCAAGCCTTAATGCCTCTAAACAGTGGGAGGTATGGATGACAAGTGTGACAGTCATCAATTTATTCTCTTTCAGCTCCAAATCTACCTTTTTAAAAAATTGAAGTATAGTTGATTTACAGTATTGTATTAGTTTCAGGGGTACAGCAAAGTGATTCAGTTATACACACACTCATATTTTTCAGATTTTTTTCCATTATAGGTTATTACAAGATATTGAATATAGTTCCCTGTGCTATAGGGTAAATCCTTGTTGTTTATCTATTTTATATATAGTAGTGTATATCTGTTAATCCCATACTCCTAATTTATCTCCCTTTGGTAAACATAAGTTTGTTTTCTATGTCTGTGAGTCTGTTTCTGTTTTGTAAATAAATTCATTTGTATTATTTTTTTAGATCCCACGTATAAGTGATATCATATAATATTTGTCTTTGTCTGGCTTACTTCACTTAGTATGATAATCTCTAGATCCATCTATGTTGCTGCAAATGGTAATATTTCATTCTTTTTTATGGTAAGCAATATTCCATTATATATATATATATATATATATATATATATATATATACCACATCTTCTTTATATATTCATCTGTTGATGGTCACTTAGGTTGCTTCCATGTCTTGACTATTATAAATAGTGCTGCTATGAACATTGGAATGCAAATATATTTTCGAATTAGAGTTTTTTTCTTTTCCTGATATATGCCCAGGAGTGGGATTGCTAGATCATATGGTAACTCTATTCTTAGTTTTTTAAGGAACCTCCATACTGTTTTCCACAATGGGTGCACCAATTTACATTATAATATTTGTCTTTGTCTGGCTTACTTCACTTAGTATGATAATCTCTAGATCCATCTATGTTGCTGCAAATGGTAATATTTCATTCTTTTTTATGGTAAGCAATATTCCATTATATATATATATATATATATATATATATATATATATATATATATACCACATCTTCTTTATATATTCATCTGTTGATGGTCACTTAGGTTGCTTCCATGTCTTGACTATTATAAATAGTGCTGCTATGAACATTGGAATGCAAATATATTTTCGAATTAGAGTTTTTTTCTTTTCCTGATATATGCCCAGGAGTGGGATTGCTAGATCATATGGTAACTCTATTCTTAGTTTTTTAAGGAACCTCCATACTGTTTTCCACAATGGGTGCACCAATTTACATTCCTCCTAACAGTGTAGGAGGGTTCCCTTTTCTCCACACCCTCTCCAGCATTCATTATTTATAGACTTTTTGATGATGACCATTCTGACCAGTGTGAAGTGATACTTCATTGTAGTTTTGCAAATCTGCCTTTTTTGCTCTGTTTTATTATACTGGAGCTGGACCTTATAAACATTTCTTTTTTGCCAACTAGCTTGATGATAGGCTTTGTCAATAGAGGATTCTGGAGGGACATTGCAAGACAATAGCAGGAGAAAGGGACTTTCCATGTACAGAAGCCAGCATATCAGCAAACAGAAGACCCAGTAGCACTCACCTTGGCAGCCCTCAGTCAACCAGCTCCAGCCTGTACTCTCTGGCAAGGTTTTTCTTCACCTCTGGTCTGCACATTCCTGTGGCAGGCATACCCTCTCCTTAAAAGTCTGAATCTCAGTCTTGAGGGCACTGGGGGACCCTTTCCTGAGTTCTTAGTTCCTTCTTGGTTCACCCTCCTGCTTAAAAGTCATAGTTCCTTTCTGCATTTGCTAATTCTGTTTTTCCCTGTTCACATTTCTGGTATGGTTTCTATTTCTTGACGGGACTCTGATTGATACAAAAAGCCAGTTGATTTTTCTCCCTTGAACTTTGGAAAGGATCAAGAATTGGAGATACCACATGTTATAGAGCCTCTGAGGAGACATAGGGCTGAAAGTGGAGATTGTGTAAAAGTCTGTATCAGGAGGGGTTAGACCCCCAGACTCCTCTCATCCTGCATATTCCGGTGACTCCTCCTCCCTCGCAGAAGACCAGAGGTGTGTTAATCACTACAGAAACAGAATCAGAAAGGCTATAAACTCAGTGACCTCAGACATAGAGCTGAACAGGAATGAGGCACGGTATTGAAAACAGAGGAATTAAGTGAAAGTTGACTGAATAATGAACTAATACCCTTGTCCCCTACCACCACCACTATGCCTGCCCAGTCTCTCCTTCTTCACCCTCCACCAACTTTAGAATGCCAGAGAAAAGGCTAACAGAGATTTGGAGAACCCTTACCGGGGGGGAAAAAAAAAGAAAAGAAAAATAGCTGGCTGGCTATAATTGCTTCACAGTGAAGTCCACCACACTCTGCCCAGTTCTCGCAGACAGAGCTTCCAGTCAGTTGTTAATCGCCTCAACCCTAAATGTAACTGACCAGCCTAGGATCTCCAGATACTTGAAATCTTCCAATTTTAAAGGCGTAGGTCAAAACTAAAACAAATAAACAAACAAAAAAAAAAAGAAGAAGAAGAAATAGCCAGTTTAGGGAATGAGTGCTTATTATGACCACCAATAGTTATTTCAGGCTTGAATTTACATCTACACTCACAAAATACAGTAGGCCAAAACCTGGTGCGAAGTTCATTTAGATTTGCAAAATGATATAGGACAGAAAACATGGCATGTCAGTATATCATGTAGATTTTCATTGGAAGTCCTTGCAGCCAACCAGATGCTACTTCCCAGCCCCACAAGGAATGCATGCAATTTGAAGTGCCAAGTCTACATAGGCACAGCATAGGAAAGTCTCATATGCAATAGGAACTATTTCTTATAATGCACATAAGCATAGCTTCCAAGTCCTCTCAAGAGGCACACCAGGTAGCTAAGGCCTGTGTTTTCCATACGATTTTTATAGTCCACTTACAGTCCTCCATTTCAGATGTAATTTACCAGTCAAGGGTCATATTTTTTCAGTAAATTATATTGCTTAGTAATATAGCTGGCTTTCCTCTCCACAGTTTTTTTGTGTGATCCAGTACATTTTCAGGTCAACAGTGCTGGGAGAAGGTAAACCCAAGGTTATCTTCACATGGACAAAAAGGTTAGCCTGTTGTTAACCATTTCTCCCCAATAGAAGATGTAAAGCAAACATTAATATTCTCAGAGAGAAGATATTACTCATTAAACAAGAATAGAATTTCATTAAAACAACAAAACAAAACATTAGAAAATGAAAAAAGAGCTTATAGGACTCAAAAATATGGTATGCCAAAAAAAAAAAAAATCAGTAGAAAGCCCAGGAAATCTCTATCAGAAGACAGAGCAAAAGCAAAAAAGCCAGAGAGATGAAAAATAAAAAGGAAAAGATATTTCTTTTAAATTAGAGGATCGATCCAGAAGGGCTAACACCTGACCAATAGGAGTTCTAGAAAGAGAAAACAGAGGTAAAGGAATTATTAAAAATTTTAAGAACGGAAAGACAGGAATGAATCTTCATTGTGAAAAGGCCCACCCAGTACCCAATGCTGTGAATGAAAGAAGACCCAAGGCACCTGAATAGGAGAAGACTAAAAACTTTTTATGGAAGATAAACAGAGTATATGTAAAGTTTCAAGCATCTGACCGCTCAGCAGGAAGACTGAAAGCCAGAAGATTTTTAAGTAAAGCCTTTAAAAATCTGAATGATTTCAAGCCTAGAATTCTGTATGTAACCAACAGTCAATCAAATGAGAATTTGAAGTAGACATTTTCAGATGTATGTGATCTCAAATATTTACTCGTATTAAGGGAGCTATTGGTAGAAATGCTCCAAAACAAGATCAAAAACAAAAAGAGCAAAACAGAGGATCCAGGAAATGGGATTCCAACCTAAGAGAAGAACAATTTCCAAAATGACAGTGAAGAGAGGTTCCAGGACAAAGTTTGTGCAACAGGACCAGAGCAGAGCAATTCCAGATTGGAGGAGGAGGTTGGAGGGTTCCAGGATGAGTGCCTGCAAGAAAAACACCAAAAGTAAAGATGATCTGACAGGTTTAACCACATGCAAAATTGTATTGTGGAGGGTCTTTTCAGAGTTGTTAAAGGGTAGGGAAGAGGTAAGTGATTACAGAAAATTGCATAAGTGAAAAAATGGTTTAATTATGAACTGTATGAAAAAAATATATATTTTAGGAAAGGAAACATATTTATAGCATACTCCTTGCCTCAGCAGTGAATAATTTTTAAATAGTAATAATAATGTAAACTCTTAATATGGATTTAATCAAGAATTGATATATACTTATAATGGAATGATGGAGGGAGGAAAAGAGAATGTACATGAGCTAAAAATCCTCATTTATCATAAAAAGTCAGTAGATATTTGAAACTGATAAATTAAAAATAACAGTATATACTTGTTACTTGAAATATGGGTGTAAATACCAGAAAAAAAAAGCTGAAAGTGGTTGCTCCTGATAAGTGGGCTAATTATGATTGCGTGTGTGTGTGTGTGTGTGTGTGTGTGTGTGTGTGTGTGTGTGTGGCCTGTCTCTGTGTGGGAATGTACATGAGCTAAAAATCCTCATTTATCATAAAAAGTCAGTAGATATTTGAAACTGATAAATTAAAAATAACAGTATATACTTGTTACTTGAAATATGGGTGTAAATACCAGAAAAAAAAAGCTGAAAGTGGTTGCTCCTGATAAGTGGGCTAATTATGATTGCGTGTGTGTGTGTGTGTGTGTGTGTGTGTGTGTGTGTGTGTGTGTTGTGTATGTGTGTGTTGGGGAGGAGTGCATAAATAGGGAACTGCTGTTTTGTTGTTGTTGTTAAGTCTTTTAGCTGATTTGACTTCTGTTTATTGCCTGTAAAGATAGTATAGTGTGGTGGTTAGGTGATTAGATTCTGAAGCCAACTAACCTGGGTTTAAATTCTTGCTCTGCCACTCACTGGCTGTGTGACCTTAGGCAAGTTTTTCTTAACCTTGAGCTTTAGTTTTCTTATTTAATATATGGACAATAGTATCTTTTCAAAAAAATTAATTTATGTATTTTTATTTTTATTTATTTTTGGCTGCATTGGATCCTTGTTGCTGAGCACGGGCTTTCTCTAGTTGCGGCGAGCAGAGGCTACTCTTCGTTGTGGTGTGTGGGCTTCTCATTGAGGTGGCTTCTCTTGTTGCGGAGCATGGGCTCTAGGTGCTCAGGCTTCAGTAGTTGTGTCTCGCAGTCTCTAGAGCACAGGCTCAGTAGTTGTGGCGCATGGCCTTAGTTGCTCTGCGGCATGTGGGATCTTCCAGACCAAGGCTCGAACCTGTGTCCTCGGGCAGGTGGATTCTTAACCACTGTGCCACCAGGGAAGCCCTGGACAATAGTATCTCATAGAAGTGTTGTGCAGATCAGTAAGTTAAGATATAAGTTATGGGTTGAATTGTGTCCCCCCCCAAAAGATACGTTGAATCTTGACATCCAGTACCTGTGAATGTGACCTCATTTGCAAATAGGACCTTTGCAGATGCGGTGAAATTAAGATGATGTCTTGCTGGAGTAGGGTAGGCCCAAAATCCAATATGACTGATGTCCTTATAAGAAGAGGAGAAGAGACACAGAAGAGAGACACACAAGGAGAATGTCATATGACAGGCAGAGACTGGAGTGTTGCATCTATAAGCCAAGGAACACCAGAGATTGCCAGCAATACCAGAAGTTAAGAGAAAGGCATGAAACAGATTCTCCCCTAGAGCCTTCAGGGAGAGCATGTTAATATCTTGATTTTGGACTTCTAGCCTCCAGAACTGTGAGAATGAGTTTCAATTGTTTAAAGCTAACCAGTTAGTGGTACTTTTTGTACCACTGGCAGCCCTAGGAAACTTATATATAAATATAAAGCATATAGATAGTCCTTGGAAAACAGTAAGCGATATATAACTATTAAATATTACTAGTACAACTTTCATTAAAAAATAATTTTTAAGAAGTTATTTTTAAAAGATGTTAGAAGCCATATGAGTAGCAGTTTATACAAAGTGATATGGCTGCACAGAAGAGGAAGTGACAGATTCTTTTCCTAGAGGTGGTGGGAGGTCTTCTCAGAGGTACTGCCATTTGAAATAGTTTGAAGGAGTTTGCTAGATAAAGAAGCAGGGAAAGGATGATGTATGAAAAGGTTTAGCATGTGCGTAAGTGGGGCTAATTATGCCTTCTGTCTGTCTGAGGGGACCTGGAGCTGGTGTGGATTCATTCTTAGCTATTGGAGAACTAAAAACCTGTGGCAAATTTTAAAAAAATTGTGACTATACCTAATGTCTGCAGGCATGAGGGATAGTTGTCCCCATGTTTCCTGAACGATGTGAACTGGCGATAGTGATTCTGACCTGATGATGCATGGTTTATCTGTAACCCTGGTCTGTCTGTGTGAATACTGAACTTGGTGACACTCAGTGAGTCTCATATGATGCCTCAATAGATGGCCCTCAAACCTAGTTCACAGTGTTAGGGTTAGACTTACCCATATCAAAAGGGACCCACGCAGCCTGGAGGTAGCTTTGGAGGGCAGGGGATCGGCGCAGGGAGCTTGCTGAATTCCCAGGCCTGTTCCCTGCCCTCCAAGGCCCCCCCACCCGCCTCGGCCACATTGGTCTTTGGGGGCATAAGAGGGAGCCTGGGGAGATCAGGAGAGGCAGGCGGGAGGGGCCCTCCCAGACCTGAAGAGCAGAAGAGGAGAGGAGAGGAGGGCGTTTGCCCCACCCACTCAAGCCAGGAAGCCTGCTGGGCTCCCAGGTGAGGTCACCTGCCCTCTGAGACCAGGGAAAGGGCACACCTGGGCCCCTTCTGTTCCTTGAGCCTAAGCCCCACACCCCACAGTCCCCAGGGCCTTTTCCAGCCTTGTGGGTCCTAAGTATAGTCCCCACCCACCGCCCAAACCTCGCCCTTGCTTAGGCCAAGCACACCACAGCCAAGGCCTTTCCCCCTGTTTTTTTTCCTTTTCCCTCTTCTTTTTTACTATTGTGGTACTAATGTATCTTTTGGTTGTTGATTCATCTATATTTTTATTTTTGTATTCTTTCTAACATATCATAATTTCCTAGTCTAATTTTATTTTTTACTTTGTTACTATTCTCTTTTTTTTTTTTTTTTTGCCGCCCCACACAGCTTGCAGGATCTTGGTTAACGAGCTGGGGGTCAGACCAAAGCTCCTGCAGTGGGAGGTCCAAGTCCAAACTACTGGACTAACAGAGAACCTCAGACCCCAGGGAATATTCATCGGAGTGAGGTCTCACAGAGTTCCTCATCTCAGCACCAAGACCCAGCTCTACCCAATAGCCTACAAACTCCAGTGAAGGAAGCCTCAGGCCAAACAACCAGTAAGACAGGAACACAATCCCACTCATTAAAGAAAGAAAAATATGAGACAACAAAAAAATATGTCACAATGAAAGAGCAAGGTAAAAACCTACAAGACCAAATAAACAAAGAGGAAATAGGCAATCTACCTGAAATGGAATTCAGAGTAATGATAGTAAAGATGATCCACAATCTCGGAAATAGAAATGGAGGCATGGATTGAGAAAATACAAGAAAAGTTGAACAAAGATCTAGAAGAACTAAAGAACAAACAAACAGAGATGAACAACACAATAACTGAAATGAAAAATACACTAGAAGGAATCAGCAATGGAATAACTGACGCAGAAGAACGAATAAGTGAGCTGGAAGACAAAATGGTGGAAATAACTACTGAGGAGCAGAATAAAGAAAAAAAATGAAAATAATTGAAGAGAGTCTCAGAGACCTCTGGGACAACACTAAATGAACCAACATTCAAATGATAGGGATCCCAGAAGAAGAGAAAAAGAAAGGGTCTGAGAAAATATTTGAAGAGATTATACTTGAAAACTTCCCTAACATGGGAAAAGAAATAACCACCCAAGTCCATTCAGGATAAACCCTAGGAAAAACACACCAAGACACATTTTAATCAAACTAGCAAAAATTAAATTCAAAGAAAAAATATTAAAAGCAGCAAGGGAAAAACAAAAAATAACATACAAAGGAATCCCCATAAGGTTATCAGCTGAGTTTTCGGCAGAAACTCGTCAAGACAGAAGGGAGTGGCAGGATACACTTAAAGTGATGAAAGAGAAAAACGTACAACCAAGATTACTCTACCCAGCAAAGATCTCACTCAGATTGGATGGAGAAGTCAAAAGCTTTTCAGACAAGCAAAAGCTAAGAGAATTCAGCACCATCAAATCAACTTTACAACAAATGCTAAAGAAACTTCTCTAGGCACCATATATATGCTGCCTACAAGAGACCCACTTCAGACCTAGGGACACATACAGACTGAAAGTGAAGGGATGGAAAAAGATATTCCATGCTAATGGAAATCAAAAGAAAGCTGGAGTAGCAATACTCAAATCAGATAGAGTAGACGTTAAAATAAAGACTGTTACAAGAGATAAGGAGGGACACTGCATAATGATCAAAGGATCAATCCAAGAAAACGATATAACAATTATAAATGTTTATACACCCAACATAGCAGCACCTCAATACATAAGGCAAATGCTAACAACCATGAATGGAGAAATCGACAGCAACACAATAATAGTAGGGGACTTTAACATCCCACTTACACCAATGGACAGGTCACCCAAACAGAAAATAAATAAAGAAACATAGGCTTTAAATGACACAATAGACCACATAGATTTAATTGATATTTATAGACCATTCCACCCAAAAGTGGCAGAATACACTTTCTTCTCAAGTGCACACGGAACATTCTCCAGGATAGATCACATCTTGGGTCACAAGTCAAGCCTTGGAAAATTTAAGAAAATTGAAATTGTATCCAGCATCTTTTCTGACCACAATGCTATGAGATTGGAAATCAATTACAGGAAAAAAAACTGTAAAAAACACAAATACATGGAGGCTAAACAGTGCACTGCTAAATAACCAAGAGATCACTGAAGAAATCAAAGAAGAAATTTAAAAATACATAGAAACAAATGACAATGAAAACACGATGACCCAAAACCTATGGGACACAGTAAAAGCAGTTGTAAGAGGGAAGTTTATAGCAATTCAATCTCACCTCAAGGAATAAGAAAAATCTCAAGTAAACAATCTAACCCTACACTTAAAACAACTAGAGAAAGAAGAACACAGAAAACCAAAAGGCAGTAGAAGGAAAGAAATCATAAAGATCAGCAAAGAAATAAATGAAGTAGAAATGAAGAAAACAATAGCAAAGATCAGTAAAACTAAAAGCTGGTTTTTCAGAAGATAAACAAAATTTATAAATGCTTAGCCGGACTCATGAAGAAAATAAGGGAGAAGATGCAAATCAATACAATTAGAAATGAGAAAGGAGAAATCACAACTGACACTGCAGAAAAACAGAGGATTATAAGAGACTACTATAGACAACTATATGCCAATAAAATGGACAACCATGAAGAAATGGACCAATTCTTGGAAAGGTACAATTTTCCAAGACTGAACCAGGAAGAATTAGAAAATATAAACAGACCTATCACAAGTAATGAAATTGAAACCATAATTAAAAATCTTCCAACAAACAAAAGTCCAGGACCAGATAGCTTCACAGGCGAATTCTATCAAACATTTAGAGAAGAGCTAACACCGATCCTTCTCAAACTCTTCCAAAAAATTGCAGAAGGAGAAACATTCCCAAATTCATTCTATGAAGCCACCATCACCCTGATACCGAAACCAGAAAAAGATATCACCAAAAAATGAAAGTTATAGACCAGTATCACTGATGAAAATAGATGCAAAAATCCTCAACAAAATACTAGCAAACAAAATCCAACAGCACATTAAAAGGATCATATATCATGATAAATGGGATTTATCCCAGGGATACAAGGATTCTTCAATATATGCAAATCTATCAATGTGATATACCACATTAACAAATTAAGGTATAAAGACCATATGATCATCTCAATAGATGCAGAAAAAGCTTTTGACAAAATTCAACACTGGTTTATGATAAAAACTCTCCAGAAAATGGGCAGAGAGGGAACCTACCTCAACATAATAAAGGCCATATATGACAAACCCACAGCGAGTAGCATACTCAGTGGTGAAAAACTGAAAGCATTTCCACTAAGATCAGGAACAAGACAAGGATGTCCACTCTCGCCACTCTTATTCAACATAGTTTTGGAAATCTTAGCCACAACAATCAGAGAAGGAAAAGAAATAAAACGAATCTAAATTGGAAAAGAAGAAGTAAAACTGTCACTGTTTGCAGATGACATGATACTATACATAGAAAATCCTAACGATGCCACCAGAAAACTTCTAGAGCTCATCAATGAATTTGGTAAGGTTGCAGGATACAAAATTAATGCACAGAAATCTCTGGCATTCCTATACACCAACAACAAAAAATCAGGAAGAATAATTAAGGAAACACTGTCATTTACCATAGCGACAAAAAGAAAAAAATACCTAGGAATAAACCTGCCTAAGGAGGCGAAAGACTTGTACTCAGAAAACTGTAAAACACTGACGAAGGGAATCGAAGATAACATAAACAGATGGAGAAATATACCATGTTCTTGGATTGGAAGAAGCAATACTCTGAAAATGACTATACTACCCAAAACAATCTACAGATTCAGTGCAGTCCATTTCAAACTACCAATGGCATTCTTTACAGAATTAGAACAAAAAGTTTTACAATTCGTATGGAAACACAAAAGACCCCGAATAGCCAAAGGAATCTTGAGAAAGAAAAATGGAGTTGGAGGGATCAGGCTCCCCGACCTCAAACTGTACCACATCAACAAAATACTAGCAAACAAAATCCAACAGCACATTAAAAGGATCATATATCATGATAAATGGGATTTATCCCAGGGATACAAGGATTCTTCAATATATGCAAATCTATCAATGTGATATACCACATTAACAAATTAAGGTATAAAGACCATATGATCATCTCAATAGATGCAGAAAAAGCTTTTGACAAAATTCAACAATTAATGCACAGAAATCTCTGGCATTCCTATACACCAACAACAAAAAATCAGGAAGAATAATTAAGGAAACACTGTCATTTACCATAGCGACAAAAAGAAAAAAATACCTAGGAATAAACCTGCCTAAGGAGGCGAAAGACTTGTACTCAGAAAACTGTAAAACACTGACGAAGGGAATCGAAGATAACATAAACAGATGGAGAAATATACCATGTTCTTGGATTGGAAGAAGCAATACTCTGAAAATGACTATACTACCCAAAACAATCTACAGATTCAGTGCAGTCCATTTCAAACTACCAATGGCATTCTTTACAGAATTAGAACAAAAAGTTTTACAATTCGTATGGAAACACAAAAGACCCCGAATAGCCAAAGGAATCTTGAGAAAGAAAAATGGAGTTGGAGGGATCAGGCTCCCCGACCTCAAACTGTACCACAAAGCTATAGTAATCAAGACAGTATGGTACTGGCGCAAAAACAGAAATATAGATCAATGGTACAGGATAGAAAGCCCAGGGATAAACCCATGCCCATATGGGCACCTAATTTACGACAAAGGAGGCAAGAACATACAATGGGGAAAAGACAGCCTCTTCAATAAGTGGTCCTGGGAAAACTGGACAGCTGCATGTAAAATACTGAAATTAGAACACTACCTAACACCATACACAAAAATAAACGCCAGATGGATTAAAGACTTAAATGTAACACCAGACACTGTAAAACTCTTAGAGGAAAACATAGGAAAAACACTCTTTGACATAAACCACAGCAAGATCGTTTTTGACCCACCTCCTAGAGTAACAGAAATAAAAACAAAACTAAACAAATGGGACTTAATTAAACTTAAAAGCTTTTGCACAGCAAAGGAAACCTTAAACCAGACAAAAAGACAGCCCTCAGAATGGGAGAAAATATTTTCAAATGGAACAACAAACAAAGGATTAATTTCCACAGTATATAAACAGCTCATGGAGCTCAATCTCAAAAAGACAAACATTCCAGTTAAAAAAATGGGAGGAAGACCTAAACAGACATTTCACCAAGGAAGACATACAAATGGCCGAGAGGCACATGAAAAGATGCTCAACATCACTAATTATTAGAGAAATGCAAATCAAAACTGCAATGAGGTATCATCTCATGCCAGTCAGAATGACGATTATCAAAAAATCTAGAAACAATAAATGCTGGAAAGGGGGTGGTGAAAAGGGAGCCCTCCTGCACTGTTGGTGGGAATGTAAATTGATACAACCACTATGGAAAACAGTATGAAGGTTTCTTAAAAAACTAAGAATAGAACTATCATATGACCCAGCAATCCCACTACTGGGCATATACCCTGAGAAAACCATAATTCAAAAAGAGTCATGTACCACAGTGTTCATTGCAGCACTATTTACAGTAGCCAGGACATGGAACCAACCTAAATGTCCCTTGACAGATGAATGGATAAAGAAGGTGTGGCACATATATGCAATGGAATATTACTCAGCCATAAAAAGAAACGAAGTTGATTATTTGTAGTGAGGTAGATGGACCTAGAGTCTGTCATACAGAGTTAAGTAAGACAGAAAGAGAAAAAGAACTACTGTATGCTAACACATATATATGGAATCTAAAAAAAAAAAATGGTACTGATGAACCTAGTTGCAGGGCAGGAATAAAGAGGTAGACATAGAGAATGGACTTGAGGACATGGGATGGGAGGGGGAAGCTGGGCGAAGTGAGAGTAGCATCTCCATGTATACACTACCGAATGTAAAATAGTTGGCTGGTGGGAAGCAGTAGCATAGCACAGGGAGATTGGCTCTGTGCTTTGTGATGACCTAGAGGGGTGGGATAAGGAGGGTGGGAGGGAGGCTCAAGAGGGAGGGGATACAGGGACATGTGTATGCATATGGCTGATTCACTTTGTTGTGTAACAGAAACTAACACAGTATTGTGAAGCAGTTATACTCCAATAAAGATCTATTAAAAAAAAAATAAAATAAAATAAAATATTGGCTATATCCCCTGTGTTGTACAATATATTCTTGTAGCTTATTTATTTTATATGTAGTAATCTATATCTCTTAACCTCCTACCCCTTTCTTGCCAAAAGGGAATTTCTTGAAACTGAAATTTATTAACTCTAAGGAGAAGTTGCTGACTAATTCCTGTTCACTAATTCAGTGTTGTAGAGACAACAGGTGGGAACTAGAACTCAGTAGTGTGGTTCACTATTTACTGACTCCCCACTGTTATGTGTCACTTAGCACTGTGCTAAGAACAGGAGGCGCAAATGTGTGTAAGAGATAGTCTCTGTCTATGTCCACTCTCGCCACTCTTATTCAACATAGTTTTGGAAATCTTAGCCACAACAATCAGAGAAGGAAAAGAAATAAAACGAATCTAAATTGGAAAAGAAGAAGTAAAACTGTCACTGTTTGCAGATGACATGATACTATACATAGAAAATCCTAACGATGCCACCAGAAAACTTCTAGAGCTCATCAATGAATTTGGTAAGGTTGCAGGATACAAAATTAATGCACAGAAATCTCTGGCATTCCTATACACCAACAACAAAAAATCAGGAAGAATAATTAAGGAAACACTGTCATTTACCATAGCGACAAAAAGAAAAAAATACCTAGGAATAAACCTGCCTAAGGAGGCGAAAGACTTGTACTCAGAAAACTGTAAAACACTGACGAAGGGAATCGAAGATAACATAAACAGATGGAGAAATATACCATGTTCTTGGATTGGAAGAAGCAATACTCTGAAAATGACTATACTACCCAAAACAATCTACAGATTCAGTGCAGTCCATTTCAAACTACCAATGGCATTCTTTACAGAATTAGAACAAAAAGTTTTACAATTCGTATGGAAACACAAAAGACCCCGAATAGCCAAAGGAATCTTGAGAAAGAAAAATGGAGTTGGAGGGATCAGGCTCCCCGACCTCAAACTGTACCACAAAGCTATAGTAATCAAGACAGTATGGTACTGGCGCAAAAACAGAAATATAGATCAATGGTACAGGATAGAAAGCCCAGGGATAAACCCATGCCCATATGGGCACCTAATTTACGACAAAGGAGGCAAGAACATACAATGGGGAAAAGACAGCCTCTTCAATAAGTGGTCCTGGGAAAACTGGACAGCTGCATGTAAAATACTGAAATTAGAACACTACCTAACACCATACACAAAAATAAACGCCAGATGGATTAAAGACTTAAATGTAACACCAGACACTGTAAAACTCTTAGAGGAAAACATAGGAAAAAATGGAACAGGATAGAAAGCCCAGAGATAAACCCACACAAATATGGTCACCTTATCTTTGATAAAGGAGGCAAGAATATACAATGGAGAAAAGACAGCCTCTTGAATAAGTGGTGCTGGGAAAACTGGACAGCTACATATGAAAGAAAGAAATTAGAACACTCCCTAACACCATACACAAAAATAAACTCAAAATGGATTAAAGACCTAAATGTAAGGCCAGACACTATAAAACTCTTAGAGGAAAACATAGGTGGAGCACTCTATGACATAAATCACAGCAAGATCTTTTTTGACCCACCTCCTAGAATAATGAAAATAAAAACGAAAATTAAAAAACGGGACCTAATGAAACTGAAAAGCTTTTGCACAGCAAAGGAAACCATAAACAAGACAAAAAGACAACCCTCAAAATGGGAGTAAATATTTGCAAATGAAACAACAGACAAAGGATTAACCTCTAAAATATACAAACAGCTCATGGAGGTCAATATCAAAAAACCAAACAGTCCAATTAAAAAATGGGTGGAAGACCTAAATAGACATTTCACCAAGGAAGACATACAGATAGCCAAGAGGCACATAAAAAGATGCTCAACATCACTAATTATTAGAGAAATGCAAATCAAAACTATAATGAGGTATCACTTCACACCAGTCAGAATGGCCATTATCAAAAAATCTAGAAACAATAAATGCTGGAAAGGGTGTGGTGAAAAGGGAACCCTCCTGCACTGTTGGTGGGAATGTAAACTGATAAAACCACTATGGAAAAGAGACATGTTTTTCCTCTTTCTGAGGGCAGGAATAAAGAGGTAGTCATAGAGAATGGACTTAAGGACATGGGGTGGGAGGGCGAAGCTTGAGCGAAGTGAGAGTAACATCTACATATATACACTACTGAATGTAAAATAGTTGGCTCATGAGAAGCAGCAGCATAGCACAGGGAGATCAGCTCAGTGCTTTGGGGTGGGATAGGGAAGATGGGAGGGAGGCTCAAGAGGGAGGGGATATGAGGACACATGTATGCATATGGCTGATTCACTTTGTTGTGTAACAGAAACTAACACAGTATTGTGAAGCAGTTATACTCCAATAAAGATCTATTAAAAAATAAATAAAATAAAATAAAATATTGGCTATATCCCCTGTGTTGTACAATATATTCTTGTAGCTTATTTATTTTATATGTAGTAATCTATATCTCTTAACCTCCTACCCCTTTCTTGCCAAAAGGGAATTTCTTGAAACTGAAATTTATTAACTCTAAGGAGAAGTTGCTGACTAATTCCTGTTCACTAATTCAGTGTTGTAGAGACAACAGGTGGGAACTAGAACTCAGTAGTGTGGTTCACTATTTACTGACTCCCCACTGTTATGTGTCACTTAGCACTGTGCTAAGAACAGGAGGCGCAAATGTGTGTAAGAGATAGTCTCTGTCTTCCAAGAGCTTCAGGCTAATGAGGAGGTGGACAGTAAAAAGATAATTTCAATATGGTGTGATTATATGCTTTGATAGAGGTTGAAAAAAGGTAATACATGTTCATAGAGAAGGAAATCTGAGATTAGGGTCCAGGTCTACTGACATAGAGTAAAAAAATATCCAAAGGAGTGAATTTTTACCACTTGAGTCATTAAAAATTGGTAACGTAAGTTGCAGTGCTTTTTAAAAGTATAGATTAAAATTAGTTTAGTTAAAAATTGAAATATAATGGCAGTTATTTAAAATTGATACAAAAATGACATGTGTGTGTTTGGCTGAATAACTGTCTTATGAGGGACACAAATAAATCACTAACAAATAATCATAAATAATTATGAAGTATTAAAACTAATTCCATTTTTTAAAGGAGAAGGAAGTTTGGTTTTAGCAATTGGAATAGTAACAAAACACTGAGGCAAATATTAATAGAAATATTTAATTATTTAGGGAATAAAAATAATATGAGTACTATGGGGTTGTTTTTTATATATTTATAAAACAACAGACAAACATGATTACTTTCCTTAGACATTACTAGATAAGTAGAGGAAGTCTGGAGGATAAATCTAATTTATTGTTATTTTAGCAGAGTACTTGATAGTCTAATTTTACTTAAAAATTAATTTAAGTTGTTTTGGATATTTGCAGTATTTATTTTATTAAGAGCTGAGTGAAGTACAGTACCATAGAAAGCACAGATACAGAATTATATTGGTAATTTTAGACAATGAATTTAGAAAATAAAATTGCTAAGTGCTACATATGCTGTGTGTGTATGTATGTTTCAGGAGAGATTTAAATTTTATTATCCTTTCCTCGGAATAATTATTCCTTACTTTTACTGATTAGTTTGTTACCTAAAAAGGGAAAATTTAGGACTAAAGCATTACTGTTTAAAAGTTCAATAATATTCTTTTCTTCTTTAGATATCTGAATGAAGCAAAGATTTATTTTACATTGTGATTTTCATTTAAGTTGATGTTTAAGTGAAGGTGATTTTTTAAAATAATGTGTAGCAAAGTCTGAGATGCATGGTAATTCTGTGTGTTATTTTTCAGAAAGAATTCTTCGTGGAACTTGGCTTAACTGCAGGACAACTTGGTATAGATGACTCTACACAAGTGCCTCCTGGTTAGTATTTCTCCCATATGGCATATACTAAATGAAAATGAGAGTGAGGTTAAGGTTTATCTTGCCATTTCCAAATTAATCTAGTAGCTTTTTAATATCTGACAACTAACATGCTTTTTGCCTCTCCTTGGTTACTATTAATTATTGAATAGAATCTTGTATGTTACAATTATTAGAGTTCAACTAGATGTTTGTCTTTTTATTTGAAATAATTCTGAAAACTCATTAGACATATGTAAGTCATTTTGTTGGCAAAATTCTAAGAGAATGGCTCAATAAATTTGCATGAATTGGACATACCTAACTAAATTACCACCACATCGACAAACTGAAGCCCCTTCCTACCATCTTTCAATCTTTATCCCCTGTGTCAAGGATAACCACTATTTTTACTGTTCAGGTCTCATCTCTTGCCTCCTCACACTGTCCCTCCCCCTCCTGCTACTCCCATCCCCACTTCCACACACATGTATGTTCTCTCTCTAATCATACTTGAGAAACTGCTGCAAATTTTTCAAGTGTCCAGATTGATGGCTCTGCCTCCTCTAAATCTTCTGCATCATGATCTTCACCATCAACATCATCTTTAGAGGATTTCAGCAAATCTTCAAGTTCCTTGTTGGTAAGGGTTTCTCTACGCTCTTCTGTGTGTTCCTCAACATTGTCTTCGATCATGTCAGAGAAGCCTTCCACACCAAACTTCCCTTGCAACATTCAAAATACTACTGACTTCTGCATCAGTAGTGGAGAAGCCCCTGAAATCACTGATCACCTCACTCCAGAACTGCCTCCAGCATGCATCGGCGGTCTCAGGCCTTAAGGCATCTACAGCCTCTGCAGGAAGCAAAACTGCACCTGCAGTTGTGAAGCTGTTTCGTAAATCGATAATGCTGCTTAGTCAGGGTTAGCATCAGGGGCAGCACAAAACCTCCTGAAGGCGAGGTAGGTGTTAATTCACCTCAGTGCGCTGCTGCAGGAGACAGGAACATCACGTCCACATTCTCGCCAGTGAAGCAGAGTGTTGTCAGTTATGAGGAGGACCTTGAATGGCAGCCCCTTCTCTTCATCCCTTTACTTCAGGAATGAAGTGCTGATGGAACCTCTCCAAGAACAAAATGGCCATTGCCCAAGCCTTCTTGTATTGCTAGAACATAGGCAGGCAATTTTTGTTTTTGTTCTGAAGGGCCTGGGGATTGCTTGCTCAGTAGATGAGGCCTGGATTGATCACGTGACCTGTTGCATTGCCTGCCACACAGCACCAGCCTAAGGTGATCTTTCCAGGCCCTGAACCCTGGGGCCTACTTTGCACTCTTATGGATATAAGTACGATTGGACATCTCCTTCCAGAACAATCCCATTGCATCACAATTGAAGATTTGCTCTGGAAGGTAGCCTTTCTCTTCTATAAGTTTTTTGAGCTCTTCTGAGAACACTGAAGCTGCCTTGCCATCAGCCAATGCTGATTCTCCCATGATCTCCAAGTTCTTGAGGCTGTAGCACTTTACATAGTTAGCCAGCCATCCCTTACGAACCTTAAACTCCTTCATTCTCCTCAACCCCGTCACAGTAGTATTCACAGAGGCTAAGTGCTTTTTCACGCATCATTTTGCCATGAACAGGGATGTGCTTCTGTGACATGTCCTCCAGCCACATACTTGAGGCCTTTTTGAGCATTTTGTCATGAATGAGAGACCATTTTTGCTGTTGTAGGGGCAGCACAAACACTTCCACAAATTTCAGCTTCTTTCTGCTTTATTTTGCAAATGCTCAATTTGTTCTTACTGACCTTATGGCCCACCTTGGCAAGAAATATGCCACTTTTCAAAAGATCTAAGATTTTAATTTTCTTGTTGAGAGATAGCACTTAACGCTCCCTCTTAGCCTTTGAGGGATTGTTTAGCTTTTTAAAAAATTATTATTTTTTTAACATCTTTATTGTAGTATAATTGCTTTACATAGCTTTTGAGGGATTGTTTTGACCACTTAATTGCTCTTTAGGAGCCATTTTTTCACAGAAACAAAGGGTGCACACAACGTGAGTGATAAATAAACAAGACACAAGGTGAACAATACTCAAACACAAATGCTGGAGACTGAGGATCCATGAAATGGCGGGAGACTACAGCAGGGTATGCCAACACATCAGTTCATTCACACAGATTCAGTGTAGTGCTTGGCACACAGCAAATTCAAGTTTTGCTTTTTGGAACTTTCTGGAATTTTTTTTCAAATGTTTTCAATCCGTGGTTGGTTGAATCCACAGACATAGGGGGCTGACTATAATCAGTAGTGCTTCTGTGCATATTCTTGTGTAAGTCTCCTGGTGCACATAGGTATACATTAAGATGCGTACCTGAGAGCGATGTGCTGCTATCATAGGGCGTGCATATATTCAGTGTTAGTAGATGTTGCCAAACAGTTTTCCAAGATGGCTGTACTGATTTACACTCCTACCACCTTTGTATGAGAAGCTCATTTGCTCCGTTTTCTTTGCATTTAGAATTGTCAGTCTTTTTCATTTTAGCCATTGTGATAGGTGTGTATTTCATAATGGTTTTAATTGCATTTCTCTTGTGACTGATGTGGTTGGGCATCTTTTCATATGTTTATTGGTCCGTTGGATTACCTCTTTTGTAAAGAACCTGTTCACAGCTTCTGCCTATTTGTGTCAGATAGTTGTCTTTTTTAAATTGACTTACTGGGAGTGCTTTATATGTTCTAAGTACAAGTCCTTTGCTGGATATATGTATTGCAAATATAGTCTTCCACTCTGTGACTTACCTTTTCACTCTCAGTCGTATCTTTTGATGAACAGATGTTTCTTGGTTTTAATATGATCTAGTTTAGGAGGTTATTTCCATTATGATTGGTACTTTAAAAACAAATCTGGGGCTTCCCTGGTGGCGAAGTGGTTGTGCGTCCGCGTGCCGATGCAGGGGAACCGGCTTCGCGCCCCGGTCTGGGAGGATCCCGCATGCCGCGGAGCGGCTGGGCCCGTGAGCCATGGCCGCTGGGCCTGCGCGTCCGGAGCCTGTGCTCCGCAACGGGGGAGGCCACGGCAGAGGGAGGCCCGCATACCACAAAAAAAACCAACCAAACAAAAAAAAAGAAATCTTTGTTTCTCCCATACAATCTTTTTAAATGGCATTTGTAAAGTGGGATTTCCTATATAGTATTAAGGCTTTTATTAGATTTGCTTTCATGGTAGATTAGAGTAGAAGTAGGGATTTGCAAATAAAGCTATCAATAAGTTTTGTTTTGTTTTTAGGAAAAAAAAGTTAAAGATGAATGGACAAAGATTTGTGTTGTGAGAAGATATTCTGTATTATTTTAACAAAGACAATTAGTTTATCAATCTTTTCTTCTGATTAAATATACTTCCTTTTCATTTCTACAAACTTGAAATGACTTAGAAAAAAGATTTTTCCACATATAAAGATAAATATTCTTATAGTTTCCTGGAGAGCCATTCAGCTTTGAAAATAATTAAAAGCGTCAACACCAGAAAAAATTTACATAATATTGTTCTAAATGTGGCTGATTATATTTGTCTAATAATTTTATTTATTTTATCATTTTTAGAACTTTTTGAAAATGAGCATGTACGTATTGGGCAAAAAGGTAAGCTTTTGATTTTACCTATTTTAATTTCGGAAAATGAGATAGTCTCAAGTAAATGTCTGTATTGTATACCCTCAACTGAAATTTAATCTCCGAGAAGCTAAAGACCTAAAAAGGAATAAAATTTAACAATGTAGAGAAAACAATGGGAATCTTTATAAAGAGGGGAAATGCATCAATTTGGCTTTATCAATAAATGTCAGATAAAGAAGGACACAGATGGGTCACTAAAAAGGAAATGATAAATGCAGGCACGCATTTCTCAAGGATATTAGCTTAATCCATTCAACAGTAGAATTTCATTTTAAAATCAAAGAGCCAGGTTCTCTCTTTGATGTGCCCACACCCTTCTCATTAGTGTTAATAGGAATATGCTCCTGCATCAGGAGAAAATAATAACTGTCACACTTCCCAGCGACTGTTCACCATGGTAGGGCTTAATAACTTAAGCAGCTGTTAGCGTTCTGGAGAATAAATTTTCCCCATCTTTTTAAGATTCTTTTCCTTATTTTTATAAATCCTGTTTTGTCTTTGAAATATGAAGTGCAGGTAAGTCTTTGTGTCAGAATAAATCTTCTATGGCAATTATATTATCATGTTCTAAACTCCCTAGTTCAAGTTTTCAGAATCCTATTTATTTAGAAGACTACATTTGTATGTTTTGATATTTTCATTAAACACAATTGCAAGTTATCATGTGGTCCCTTTGTTTCATTTTCATTTAGTGTAAGATTTTTTTCCTTTTTCTTTTAAGAAGAAAATATAAGAAAATAAAACTGACAAATATCAGCAGTTGTCTAGTATTTCTTCTTTTGTTTTTACTTTTTTATTTTTTGGTTTTGTTTGTTTGTTTTGTAGGGGGGCTTAATTTCCAGACTTAATAGCTAGTATTTTCATTAACATAAAGATGAAAACAAAAGGATAATATATTAATTTTGTGAACTTGACTGCTCATGAATAATTTTAGGCCTTTTTAAAAGGTTATCAGATCTTTTTTCTTCTTACTTCTTTAAAAATCCCTCTTTTTTGTTGATTTTGGCAGATAGCTAAAAAGTCATCTAATAGAATAGATATCCACCTTCTTTAGAATTCTCAGTCATAATACTTCAAATAGCATACCACTTCCAAATACTAAAACATTCATGACTTAGTAGAATATGCATAAGAAATTTAGGGTTTCTGTAGCTATGACTTCATGTGATCATGAAATCCAAAAATTATTCTATGTATGCATCACAATTTTCACATCCGTGGAGCTATAGTTAAAGCACAGTGAAATCAAGGTACCTACATTAAAAACTTTCACCTGGTGGGGTAGGAGGTGGAGGAGCTTATGGATTGAAATTTACAGGGCTGTAAATAAGGCCACATCAAAAATCTGAGAGTAGGGCTTCCCTGGTGGCGCAGTGGTTGGGAGTCCGCCTGCCGATGCAGGGGACACAGGTTCGTGCCCCGGTCCGGGAAGATCCCACATGCCGTGGAGCGGCTGGGCCCGTGAGCCATGGCCAAAAAAAAAAAAAAAAAAAAAAATCTGAGAGTAAAAGAAGATTGTCAAGATATGATGCAATTATGTTAGACATAAAGATGAAATGTTAGCTTCCCAAAAGATTTTTAAAGATTTCAGTGTTCTTTCTTACATTATGAATTTTCTAATGAGATTTTAATATACTTTTGACAGTTCTATCAGAACAAGATAGTGCAGCTGCTCAACAGTATATCAGACAAGGAAGTCCCACAGCACTGAGAGCTGAATTATGGGCTCTCATTTTGAATACTTCCAGCCAACCTGAGGTAAGAAGAAAAAGGATGGGCCAGATTTGATATTTGTTTTTCAAAGACCTGCATTCATAGTAGAAATATTTTTTTCTTAGTCTAATATTTACTCCCTTTTTAATTTTCAAATTCACTGTAGTTTAGAGTTCTAAGATAAGATTAACATATAATTTAATCACTGTGTGCTTAACATAGACGTTTTTGTTATTAATAATTAGTTGGAAAGTGTGAACCTATATATACGACAGAACAATAAGTAAAATGTTAAGAAGTGGAGTCCACCAATTTAGATCAGTGAAGATGTGTGGTAGAACTGGGAGTTATAATAGGGAGAAATAAAGATGGACAGCTCGATATATGTAAATGACTACTTTGTCCCTACAGTTACTTTCAAAATATGCACGATTTTTATGGGTTTAAAAATTGACAGATTATGTGGGAATGTTATTTTTCTAAGTATAAGAACATTTTATTTTAGGAAATAAAATGAATATGAAGAGAAATCACCAACAGACAGGTAATAGATTCAATAAAGAAAATAGTGTGAGACATTGATTCTTTTTGAAATATTTTGGAGAATTTTTTTTTTCTGAAGCCCACTGATCCTATAAGTCATCTATTTAAAGATTTTAATAAATAGCAAACTAATAGTTCCCTAACCTAGCGGTTAAAAACATGGGTTTTGTTTACAATCGTATGACCTAGTTTCAACTCCTAGTTCCCTCAACTTATTTGAAATGAGTCATTGAGTGAGTTAAATTTCTTCATACTGCAACTTACCCATACTTAGATATAGGTAATAATTTTTATATCCCAGTGTGGTTGAAAGAATTAAATGAAATCTATGTGCGCCTTTTATTAACACAGTACTTGATGTAACAGGTCACCATTGATGGTAGCAATAGTAATTACATATTACATGTAATTATGTTATAAATTAATTATAATTTATAATAATGCAGTTTTTAAGAAAATCAAACATTATTAACATATATTATAAAAACTACACCTGTAACCTTTGCAAATTATGTATGCATGCTTGTGTGTGTGTGTGTGTGTGTGAGTGTTTTAAATCTCCCGCTCTGAACAGCACTATCAAAAATCACTTGCTTCCTTTTTGAAAGAATAAACCTTGTGATTTATTTTAGAGCAGTTTTAAACCAAATGATACTGCTGATGTTTTGAGGTGACACGTTAAAAATAACAGTTTACAAAACAGTTTTGAGTGTACGCTAGGCATTTTTTGTGAGTGTATCAACTCTTGTAGAAGAGGTAGTAATTCTTGTCCTGACCTAACTGTGTAGATGACCTACCAACTTCACTGATCAGGAGCTAAGTTAGCAAGTCCTGTCTCTGCAGAGGAGCTAACTACTACCATTTCAAAAACAGACTTAGAATTTTTCCAGAAGTATAGTTGTAGAATAAAAGTAGTAATCCCAGATAATGATTGTATAAAGTTCAAAGGCAGTTTTTACACTTGAATTCTGGAGTTAATAGTTATCTTGATTTTCTATATTCAAAGTGACAAATCTGTAAATAGAAATTAATATTATCAGAAAGCAATCTTGATTTTATTGAATAAAACATTTTCTATCACTTACACTTATTTTCACTGTAAAAGTGTGACCTGAACAAACTATAGCGGTTCCGAAATAATTGTTGTAGGTGGTACATTAGAGGGTGGAGGGGGAGAGAGCGAGAGACAGAGAGAGGGAGAATACTTACTTCTTATGAAGAATACTTTATCAGAACCTTTTGTTCAATTACTTTTCTATCACTTAAAATAAGCTACACATACAAACGCATCATAGTTGAGGAGTTAGAGAGATAAATGGAATATTTCAAATTTCACACTCATAAAGCTATTTTTAACATCTTACCTCAATAGAAAGACTTGGGATTTAATGCTTTAAGTTCCTAGCGGTTAATTTATTTAGTACTTTTACTAGAACATTATTTAACTTTGATTTTTTTCTCTTTTTAAGAAAATATGTGATAAGTTTAAAAGAATTGCTTTTATATATTTTCTTTTCTACAGCTCTCTAGATCTCTGGATCAAAATATCCATATTTAGTAAACATTCATATTTAAATTTTTTGCTTAATTTCAGTTTGCTAATTAAAAATAGAAAATTGTCTTATACTTTGCTCTAAGTTCTTGCTTACTGATAAGATAGCCAAGATGAGTATTAACATTTAAGATTTCCTTTAGTGATTTCACAATAAGGTTCTCCATAACCTGATCTAAAGGTCTGCAATAATGCCTGACCATCCTAGATCTTTCTGGTCAGCTGACCTAGTCTTCCCAGTGCCTGTTTCTGTCCTTCACTCTCCTCAGCCACTTATTTTCAGAGTCTTAGCAAAAGATCTCACCTTCTCCTAACCAGAGAAAACAGAAGTCATCAGAAGGAACTCATTCAAATTCCTTCCACCAAACCTGTAAACTCACTTGCATCAGCACCTGTTCTTGCCTCTACTTTTACATCTAAACCTTGTGCAAGAAAAGTCTATGCTAGATGCTCCTACTTCCTTAATCCCATTAATTACTCAGTCTACCATAGTCTGGCATACACCCCACTACATGACTGTAACTGTCCTAGCTAAAGTTACCAAGGAACAGTGGATACATTTTAGTCTTTACATCTACTGCATTTGATACTATTATCTACTCTGCCCTTGAAATATCCTTGGTATTTAATTTAGTTCATCCTGTTTTCTTAGTTCTTCTTTCCCTCTTTTTCTTTTCCTTTTTTTTCTTTTTTTTTTAAGTCTGCATTTGGGTTCGCCTGCTAGACCTCAAGTGCTTGTATTTCTCAGAATTCAATTTTGATCCTCTTTTCACCCTGCACATTTTCCCTGGACTGTTTCATCCACAGTCACCTTTTCCATAATGGCTTCAACTCTGTTTTCAACCAAACTTTGTCTTAAGCCTAAAACTTTTATTTCCAGTTTCCTGCAGAACTCTAATACATGGTCTGAAAGTGCATCAGACTCATGATATCTAAAAGAAAAGGTATAATCTTTACCGCAGTATATTTGTGGTCATCCAAGAGATGCTGAATTGTCTCTCTTCCCACCATGCTGTTCTCTCCCTGAAAAAAAAAAAAACCTTGTCAGACTTTCTTCTTCTTGGATATTCTACTTTTCTTTCATGTGCAGTTTATTCCATCACCTTTTCTGAGGAGGCTTCCTAACATCTCCTCTACGTTGTCTTCTCCCAACTCCACTGCTACTCTTAGATACTTCCTTCATTTTTCTCCCACCATAACCATTGCAGGAGCAAAGACCTAAAGACAGAGAAACATATACCATACTTCTTACTTTATTTGGCTGCCTCCCTTTCTAGATTGAGTACCTGAGGACAGGGATTTTTTTCTTCTTCATCATCTGTAAAGTCAGTATCTTGTACAGTGTCTAGAAATGGTCAGCTCATCTAAATGCTTAATGAACAATTAAGTATAAACTGTTAGGACTGTTCTGTGAGTTCTTTGACTTCCTGAGAGTATATTTCCTTTTTTCTTTAGTTAAAGAGATAGTGTAAGTCTGCATAAAATATAAAATAGATACATATACTAAAATTTAAATATTCTCTGATGCTAAAAATTTGGGCTATTTTGCTTTTCAAAGATTGCTTTTTATAATCATTATTTATTACTGTTAAATATCTATTTTGCCAAAGCTTATACAAAATAGTCTTGAAATATCCTATTATATTATTGGTAATCGTTATATTTTATAAATTCTTGTTTTATAATGTCTTTGGTATTAGGGTAATGCTGGCCTCATAGAATGAATTAAGAAGAATTCCCTCTGCTTCTGTCCTCTGAAGGAGATTTGTAGAATACTGGCAGAATTTCTTCCTTAAATGTTTGGTAGAATTCACCAATGAGCCCCTCTGGGCCTGGTACTGTCTGTTTTAGACATTTATTAATTATTAAATCAATTACTTTAATAGATGTAGGCCTATTCCGATTGTCTGTTTCTTCTTGTATGAGTTTCAGCAAATTCTGTCTTGTTCAAGTAATTGATCCATTTCATCTAGGTTATCAAATTTGTGGGCAGAGAATTGTTCATAGTATTCCTTTATTATCCTTTTAATGTCCATAGGATCTGTAGTGTTGTACCCTCTTTCATTTCTGATTTGGGTAATTTGTGTCCTTTCTCTTTTTTTTTTTTAGTTAGCCTGGCTAAAGGCACATTAGTTTTATTGATCTTTTCAAAGAACTAGCTATTTGTTTCAATTATTTTTCTCTATTGATTTCCTGTTTTCAATTTCATTTATTTCTGCTCTGATTCTTATAATTTCTCTTCTTCTGCTTACTTTCCATTTAATTTGTTCTTCTTGTTCTAGTTTCCTAAGGTGGAAACTTAGATTATTGATTTTTAGATCTTTCTTGTTTTCTAATATATGCATGCATTCAATTCTATAAATTTCCATCTAAGCACTGCTTTTTTTTTTTTTTTTTTTTTTTTTTTTGGGTGGTATGCGGGCCTCTCTCCGCTGTGGCCTCTCCCGCCGCGGAGCACAGGCTCCGGACGCGCAGGCCCAGCGGCCACGGCCCACGGGCCCAGCCGCTCCGCGGCACGCGGGATCCTCCCAGACCGGGGCGCGAACCCGGCCCCCCCGCATCGGCAGGCGGACGCGCAACCACCGCGCCACCAGGGAAGCCCTAAGCACTGCTTTTATTGCATCCCACAAATTTTGATAAGTTACCTTTTCATTTAGTTCAAAATATTTTTAACTTTCTCTTGAGATTTGTTCTTTGACCCATGTGTTATTTAGAAGTATGTTGTTTAATCTCCCTGTATTTGGGGATTTTCCAGTTATCTTTTTGTTATTGATTTCTAGTTTAATTCCACTGTGGTCTGAGAGCAGACATTGTATGATTTCTATTCTTTTAAATTTGTTAAGGTTATGTTTTATGACCCAGAATGTGGTCTGTCTTAGTGAATGTTCCATGTGAGCTTGAGAAGAATGTGTATTCTGCTGTTATTGAATAAAGTAGTGTACAGGTGTCCATCATATCCAGTTGATTGACAGTGTTGTTGAGTTCAACTTTGACCTTACTGATTTTCTGCCTGCTGAATCTATTTCTGATAGGGAGGTGTTGGAGTTTTATTTCAATTGGAAATGCATGGTTTATTTAATAAATTATGCTGATAACCATCCTTCTGAAAGAAAATTCAGACCTTTGGCTTACCATATATAAAAATAAATTCCAGGTAGGTTATAAACATTTAAATTGAAAATATCAATTTTAGAAAAAGCTAGAAAAATATTTGTATAAACATGTGATGTAGGAGAGCCTTGCCTAAGGGAAGCAAGAAAATCCAAAGCCATAAAGAATTTTTAAAAATTTGTCAATGTATACCATAAACAAAAATCAAACAACACATATTAATTTGAAGAAAAAGTATTTGTACCACAAATGACAAAAGGTTAATCCTCATTATCAATAAAGAGCCTGACAAATTAATAAAATAAATGTAATCTAATAGAAAAATATGTAAGTCATTGAAGTGGAAATTCAAATGACCAGTAAGCCTATGAAAGAAGGTCAACTTTATTAGTATTGGGGAAAGTGCAAATTAATACAACAGTAAGATAACCATTTTTCATCCATGGAAAAGTTAAAATGGTGAGGATATAGGTAAACTTTGTGCTCTCATGGGTTGCTGGTGGGAATTTGAATTGATACGTTTTTGGAAAGTAGTTAGGCAGTTTGTAGTCCAACTAAAGATATATGTGTGTGTGTGTGTGTGTGTGTGTGTGTGTGTGTGTGTGTGTGTGTATGGCCTTCATATATATATATATGGCCTTCAGCCTATAATCCTATCTTTGTCAGTTTATCCCATAGATACAAAAGCATATGTGCATGAGGATATTTATTGCAGTATTTGTAGTGACAAACAACTAGAAACAACCTGGGTAGCCATCTATAGGGGAATGGTTAAATAAATTGTGATACATCTGTAGCACAGCTTTAAAAATATTAAAGTGTATGTAGTTATTAAAAAGACATAGAGAGATGACCATGATATACACTAGAAACTGAAAAATAAGTATAGAATGATTCCATTTTATGTTAAAAAAAAACAACTAAGGGCTTCCCTGGTGGCACAGTGGTTGAGAGCCTGCCTGCCAATGCAGGGGACACGGGTTCGTGCCCCGGTCCAGGAAGATCCCACATGCCGCGGAGCGGCTGGGCCCGTGAGCCATGGCCGCTGAGCCTGCGCGTCCGGAGCCTGTGCTCCGCAATGGGAGAGGCCA
>NC_041220.1:91126502-91148154 GCF_002837175.3 Physeter macrocephalus | reverse complement strand
CCCACATGCCGCGGAGCGGCTGGGCCCGTGAGCCATGGCCGCTGAGCCTGCGCGTCCGGAGCCTGTGCTCCGCAATGGGAGAGGCCACAACAGTGAGAGGCCCGCGTACCGCAAAACAAACAAACAAACAAAAAAAACAACCCTTAAATATGATTATATATTTGTATAAGCATGGAGAAAAGTATGGAAGAATACAAATTACAAATAGTGTTACAAATACAATACAAATAACATTAGTTTCTTCAGTGTGGTGGCAGGGAAGAAGAAAAGGTTATTAACTTTTTCTTTATCCAGCTTTAGGTTGTTTCACTTATTTTAATGGTCATATATCAGTTTGTAATTTTAAACTTATTTTATTTTTAAAAAGAGACATAACTCTAAGCATCTTAGCTTTTCCACTGTGTTCCCTAGAAGACATTAAAGTATAATACTATGCCCTTTGCCAGTTGTCAAGGATTGGTATTTGAATTAGGTGCTGTTCCTGCCTTTAAAAATGTATTTTTTATTCGAGCCAGAGAGATGGATTTAATAAATACAATAGAAGGCAAATAAAATAGTAAAATAATTTTGCTTTAGGTAAGAAATCAAAACAACATGAATGAGAACAGAGTAAGGCTTTTTAATTAAAATTAAAATGACTAAAAATAGCCAGTAAATCCCCAGATTATCTTTATGCAAAGAGCACTTTGCCTCAAATCAGAGAACTGTGTATTAAGCATCTTTCAAGACAAAGAAATCATGTTTCAGGAAACATAGGGTTGGACACCACCCTGCCAAGGCAGCTGCATGCAACAGATATTCTTCTTTGTCCCAGATGAACCTGTCCCACAACTCTTATTTGAGGGAATGTCTTCAGAAAGAATCACGTAGACTGGGATGTACTGATGGAGTCAAGCAGTATTTGGATATGGGTGGAAACCAGGGGCTAAAATGCCCAAGACATGGATGGAGGGATTTAGAGGAACACAGGGATCAGCTGAAGTAGTGAGATGATATTTCCATCTCTCTCTAACACAACTACTACCCATTTAGTCTTAACCTTTTTTTTTAACCTTTATTATTTATTATGAACACCCCGACCAACTATTAGCCTGATGCTTAACTGGATTACGTCTTACGTCCCTCCTACCTCTCTCCCTTCCCCTGTCTTTTCTTCTTTTTCCTTTCCTCCCCTTTTCTCTTCTTCCTATCTCTCCTCTCTTCCTTCTTATTTCTTATTCTCTATTAAATTAAACATTAGCCAAATCTTATCATTGTTCAGAGTTAGATTTTCTAATATAATACCATATTCTCTTATTTTTTTAACTGTTTTTTTGCTATTACAGTTTTTTTAAATTTTTATTTTATATTGGAGTATCATTGATTCACAGTGTGTTAGTTTCAGGTGTACAGCAAAGTGATTCAGTTATACATATACATGTATCTATTCTTTTTTAAATTCTTCTCCCATTTAGGTTATTACAGAATATGGAGCAGAGTTCCCTGTGCTATAGCTGATTTTTATTTACTTTTTTAAAAACCTGGACTCAGATGTAAAGAAAAGTACACTGCTGATTCTATTGATCAATGTCATTAAAGGTCCTAAACCCTTATTATTGTCCATTAGCCAGATGAAATGAGAGTGTTTCTCATTATCTCTTGGAAATTTATATATCTTCTCAAGCTTGCAGTCCAAGGCCACAAAGGTAGTAAGATTTGATCCTGGGAAAGCCCCAAAACGTATATAAAAACCCAGAATGACTACACTATACTGCCTTTCTAATATCTAAATTATTATAAAATAAAAAAGTTTAAACATACTAAATCAGCCCTGGTAGTAAAAGTAATCATAAAGCATACAAAAAAAATCAGGGTTTTCTTTTTAGATGAAAAATCCTTTATTATTCATTTTTTAGTTCAAAATATAATGATTATAACTATACAGAATCCTATGCAGTTAACCTGTACATGATTTAAGCACAGCTTCCACCACCAGGGAAGTCCTGCATTTGCTATTAAAGTTAAATTACAGTTAATCAATTTAGCAAACATTGATTAAATACCCACTAGGTACCAGATTTTATCCTAAGGGATGGGATTAGATATATTTATTGATCATCTACTATTGGCCAGGCATGTAGACTGTAGTAGTGAATTTTAAAAAGTCCTGGGAACTTCCCTGGTGGGACAGTGGTTAGGAATCGGCCTGCCAATGCAGAGGACACAGGCTCAAGCCCTGGTCCGGGAAGATCCCACATGCTATGGAGCAACCGAGCCCGTGCACCACAACTATTGAGTCTGTGCTCTAGAGCCCGCGAGCCACAACTACTGAAGCCCGCGCACCTAGAGCCCATGCTCCGCGACAAGAGAAGCCACCGCATTGAGAAACCCATGAAGCCACCACAGTGAGAAGCCCGTGCACCACAACAAGGAGTAGCCCCTGATGGCCGCAACTAGAGAAAGACGGCACGCAGCAACAAAGACCCAATGCAGTCAAAAATAAACAAATTAAAAAAAAAAAAGTCCTTATCCTCTTAGTGTTTATAATACTATTAATGATCATTATTTATTAAAGGCATTATTTATTTGAGGCTGACTTTAAAATGTGATTGACTTTTAATGTTTTTGTTTGTTTAACTTTTAAATCTAGGATATCTTGTATTATGAGCAGCTTAAGACTAATGTGATACAACATGACCTTTTGGTGGACAGTTTAATTTATAAAGTAAGTAAAAGTATACATAGTTTTTCCATTTCATTAATATCATTAAGCAATTATTGAGTCTTCAACATGTAGGGACTGCACTATGCATGGTGATACATATTAACCTTGAAAAATAATTTTAAGTGATCATTATACTTACAAAGTTAAGTTTGACCTTCAAAATTTGCAGTTTCTATTCAATGTTATCCTCCTTCCCTTTGACACTGTCCTCATAATCCTTTCCTGACCCTCCCATTTATCGATTAAGAGAATGATAAGCATTTCCTGTCCTTATAAATTCAAGTTTTCCTCACAAACTACATAAAAAAGAAACTAAAAGGAAAATGAGATTATGGATTTTTTAATCTTATTTGTCTCACAGTCTTTAGGGCCTGCTTATTTATTTTATTATTTTGAAGTCGTGTTTTATTTTTAATTTCTTTTAGTTTCTAGACATATAGTTAAGCACATCTCAAGTTTTATGATAAGGATTCATTGAGTTTTTGTTTCCAGGCATCTGATATTGAGACGAGATGCAGATGCTGAAAATGTGGTATAGGATATGACTGATTCTGGATTAATAATTGGGTTGTTTAAAAGACTTGGATTTTAGATTTAGAACTTGTAAGGTAGAGGAGAAGGGCATATTATTCCAGATCTCAGAAACAGGGGAGAGAAGAACCTAAAGATTTGTCTGGGTAGAACATAACCAAAGTTAATTATAACAATGACTACTAGCATTTAATGATTACTTACTATGTGCCAAACATTGTTCCAAACTCTTTACATAGATTGTCATCTGATCCTGTTAGCTACCTTGGGTGGTAGATACCAGCATTTGGGGTGTAAATGATAAATGCATTTTTTTCCTGGAAAAAAACTTGCATTCTGCAAAATCATGCATTAAAAATAACAGCTTATAGGAAAAATAGCACTTTTGTAACTAAAGTGCCAACAGAAACAATAATTGGGAGATGAATTGGACAACTCAGGCAGGCTGCTCCTGCAGGAGTTATTAAAAATGTACAAAAATAATAGTGTAAATGCTAAAATAATGCAGATGGAAGTGGTGCACAGCGCCACTGGGGCTGCTGTTCAGGTGGGCACAAGAGGAAGTGCAGAAGCTAAGAGATGTGCAAGGCTGGGGGTGTGCCTCTCTGGAGAGGGGGCCCCCCAGGCAATAATTCATTTTCCATTCTCTTGAAATACAGTTATAAGGGCTCATGCCTGTGGAAGACTTTGTCCTTTCCTGCTGAAGGTTATAATTCTACTGCTGTTCTGGCTTCCCTTTTTAAAAGAAAAACTGCATATGAACCAACACAATTTTCATGTTATACTGCCATCGTTCCCTTACTCACCAGTCACATATTGATACATGTGTTGTAGCAAAACAGGAAGTACTATCATTTTACCATTTTACAGATGAGAGAACTGAGGTAAAGAAAGAGTAAAGAAATTTGTTTAAATTCATATATTAAATAGCAAAGCCAAGATTTGAATCTAGGTAATCTTTAACCACTGTGCTCTACAGAGAGAAAAGATGAGGAAATTTAAGAGGATGCAGTCTTTTGATGAAAAGTCTTGACTCTCACAGAAGTTTTTACATAGATTTGGATCACAGGTACTACTATTAACTTTGAGGTCAAATGATTGTGCTCAGGGGATTATTTTAGCAACAGCCTAAGAGATCTTTTGGGCTTTAGGACCTTCAATCTCCTCTCTGTTCAAATGAGAGAGGACTCACAAGAGAAGTTGTTCAGAAAATCCAAGAGTGCTAGCATAAGAGTTCTCTTTGCTGCCAGCATGAATTTCAGTTAGAATCAGTAAAAAAAAATCTGTCATGAGAAAGAGGTAAACAGTTTGTGTCTGAAGAATTGAATATAAGTTCTGCTAGAATCAATCCTGACTGTCCACAACATGAGTGCTTTAGGAAGATATCTGTCTCTGGTTGTTTCTGACTTGTGTTAGTTGAGCTCTGCTGATCTTATTGGAACAACTCCAAACATTATTAAAGTCAGCCCTTGAGGAAATAAGCATTTTGAAATTATTTGAAGTTTCATTACAAGTCCCTTTGGCAAAGACTCATTTTTAAATTAACTGAAAGTAAAGTAGAATTATTTTAGTGATTAAAGAAATTAATGAAACAAGGCAATGCTTATATACAGAACACCATCAAACCCTCCCTATGCTAAAATATCTAATGGTTCTCTCTGGACTGTGTTTTTTTTCCACAAACTTGCCTTGAATCCACACCA
Organism: Physeter macrocephalus; assembly: GCF_002837175.3. Taxonomy (NCBI): domain Eukaryota; kingdom Metazoa; phylum Chordata; class Mammalia; order Artiodactyla; family Physeteridae; genus Physeter; species Physeter macrocephalus. The sequence goes on along the minus strand of NC_041220.1, from coordinate 91,143,216 downwards.
TCTATATGGTGGATTGCTATGATGGACAGTTGATCTGTCAGTTTATATCAGTGTTTCTCAACCTTTTCTTCTTCATTATTATCCCTGAAGAGAAAATTTTCTCTAATATAAAAAAATTAAATACCAAAGAATAAGATTTTGGTGGGTAAGGATAAGCTTTGGAGGTCCACAAACCATTGTACTATGTAAAAGTTTTTGATCCTCAGGAACGAAGTCCCACCCCTTAGAGGCAGTATCATCCTCGTTGAGATTGCATGATCTCTACCTCTGCCCACGTTGTGACTTAGACTGGCTCCTTTCTTTTCTCTTAGTCTGCGTCTTTCAGTTTTCCCAAGCTTAGCACACATTCGCTACCTCCAGAGTCATACACAGTTCATTTCATCCTCCTGTAATTGCTTCTTCGATCAATAGTCTGATTGAATTTTGTAGGTTGAGCAATATTATCATAGATTTCTGCAATATTTCTTTGTAACTGTTCCAATATTTCTACTATGTATGTTTTCTTGCTGGTAAGATTGAAGATAAACATTGTCTAGTTTGTTTGTTTGTTTGTTTGCTAGCAAGCAATGACTTGCAAGTGAATAATCACGAAAACATGAAAGATTTTTGGTATTTTGAGGGAATGGCAAGATGTGGGTTTGAATAGTGGAAGATGAGACTGGAACAGTAATTTGAGACCAGATTGTTATGGTTGCTTTTGGATGTTGTGATTGCATCTCCTTTTCTAATTTTAAGACACCTAAATATTAGATTTAAAGGAGATAAAATTGAAATAAATAATAAAGAATTACTAATGGAACCAAAAAAAGTGTGAACAATTTGAAGTCAAATAATGTGTCACTTATATTAGTCAAGTAAATTTATAAGTTTACCTGTGATAATTCCAGTGATAAAATCTAATTAGAAGTTTATAATCATACATAAAAATAAAATCATTGCAGTATTATTTCTAGATGTTGCATTTATGTCTTAGTACTATAGACATATTCATTTAGGTTCTCTTCAGTGCTCTCTACTTTTAATTATAGGATGTGAAATTGACAGCAAGCAATGATGATTATTATTTTGTATTTGAAGATTACTTATATCAGGTAAGTTGAAAAATTAAAATATGTAATGTTCTTGTTTTAAGTTCTCTAACTCAGGATACTTTAGAATATATGTCTTTTGTTAACTGAATCTTCCTGAAATCCACTATGTTTATTTTTTATCTAATTAAATGTTCTAAGTTTGGGATAAGGTTAATTTTTGTTCTTACATGGGACTAGGTAGGAGAATAAGAGCTACATATCTGCTCCAACCAGGAGAGGTATATGCACAGATTTTTTTTTTATACATATATCAACTCTTTTTTAGTTTCTATTCCCATATAGGTCATTTCAGAGTATGAGTAGAGTTCTCTTTGATGTACAGTAGGTTCTTATTAGTTATCTTTTTTATATATAGTAGTGTATATATGTCAATCCCAATCTCCTAATTTATCCCTCCCCCACCAGTAACCATAAGTTTGTTTTCTACATCTGTGACTCTATTTCTGTTTTGTAAATAGGTTCATTTGTAGCTTTTTCTTTTTTTAGATTCCACATATAAGCAATATCATATGATATTTGTCTTTGTCTGACTGACTTCACTCAGTATGACAATCTCTAGGTCCATCCATGTTGCTGCAAATGGCATTATTTCATTTCTTTTTTACGGCTGAGTAATATTCCATTGTATATATGTACCACATCTCCTTTATCCTTTCCTCCGTCAATGGACATTTAGGTTGCTTCCATGTCCTGGCTATTGTAAATAGTGCTGCAATGAACATTGGGGTGCGTGTATCTTTTCGAATTATGGTTTTCTCCAGATATATGCCCAGGAGTGGGATTGCTGGATCATATGGTAACCCTATTTTTAGTTTCTTAAGGAACCTCCATACTGTTCTCCATAGTGGCTGTACCAATTTACATTCCCACCACAGTGTAGGAGGGTCCCCTTTTCTCTGCACCCTTTCCAGCATTTACCTTTTGTAGAGTTTTTGATTAGGCCCGGATTCTTAAATTGAATGTCCAGTTCATATTTCAGTCATCCCAAGATGTTCAGAGAAAGCATTTTACATGATAGTTTTCTATTAAAGGCCTTGAAAAAATAATTAAATGTTTTGAAATCAGTTTGAAGCATAGTGATTATTCTTTGATCATTTCATATGCTGATATTGTGGGTGTTTGGATTTACCTAGGTCTTTTTCATATCTACTAAAATAGAAACATCTTATCACAAGTAGGAAATATGAAATTTATGTAGAATTGCTTAAACGATACTCTGGGGCATGAACCCGTGTCCCCTGCATCGGCAGGAGGACTCTCAACCACTGCGCCACCAGGGAAACCCGATACTCTTTTTTTAAAAGATCACACACTCATAGATAGATAGAAAGATAGAAGATTAATAATTTGATTTTGAGTGAATGTCAACATGTGTCATGGAGAAAATATCTAGATTCCACATGACAATTTCTGCTTCATTAAATGTAAATCAGTCCCAGCTGTCTGGATTAGCAGGTTTCTAATTGGTAATAGTGGTGGTAGTTATGCGTCTGTTTAAGAAAAGAGTTAAATAAGATTCTCTCAAGAAGGTTTACTTAATCATATATTCCAAGAACTAAATTCCAACGATTTTATAAAATTTATTTATAAAGCTAAAATTTGAAATAACCCTGGAAACAATTTTAAGGAAGTTTCGGTGACTTCAAATTTGCCATTAATTTTTTTAATTTTAAAAAACAGTAGAGATTTAAAATCCCATTCTTTAACATAATTAAAAGTTGGAAAATACAAAAATCTAAAAGTTTATTTACTTATCTAGCTAATATGTAACGTGGTATCTAATTCTTAGTACTCAGTAAAATTTTGAATGTACAGTAAAGTTAATGCTTCATTTATATATTAATGTTTGTTTCCATACTTAAGAAATATTGAGTGGAAATGATTAGTTTTGGTATTGTATCATAAGGAGGTCCACAGGACCATCCCTAGCAGAAAAATCAAAATCAGTGAAAATTATTTTAAAAACAGAAATATTTAAAGTGTCTGGAAGCTGTGTTAAGGTCATACATGAAGACAGCAACAAAAAAAAAAACAAAAACAAGAAACATTTATTCAAGAAAAGCTACTAAATCTCAGAACAGTCTGTAGCACTTGAGTCGTGATGCACTCTCTCCCTCACCTCACCCCCAGATCATCATGATGGAAGCTTCAATTCAGCTGAGTGTGGCCAGGAAGATGGGGCTCCCTTTCCCTATAACTTCTAGTCAAGGGCTGCAGTATCTCTATATGAGGGTCAGGTAACCAGTATTTCTCATACTCCTCAGCTCTGTGTTGCAGATGCTAAATTCCAGAAGAATGCTGCCAAGAAGTCAGGGGCTTCCTGCTTCCAACTCACAGGGCAGACCTCTGTGGAGAGCAGGTTTGAGTAACCTCCATATTTGTTTTCCGTAGTGGCTGTACCAACTTGCATTCCCACCAACAGTGCACTAGGGTTCCCTTTTCTCTGTACCCTCCCCAATACTTGTCTTTCTTTGTCTTGTCTTTTTGATGATAGCCATTTTAACAGGCCTGAGGTGATAACATATTGTGGTTTTGATTTGCATTCCCCTGATCATTATTGATGTTGAATACCTTTTCATGTACCTGTGGCCATTTGTATGTCTTCTTTGCAAAACTTCTATTCAGTACCTCTGCCCATTTTTTAATTGGGTTTTTTTGTTTTTTGCTATTGAGTTGTAAGAATTCTTAATATATTTTGGATATTAACCCCTTATCAGATATATGATTTGGAAATATTTTCTCCCATCCTGTAGGTTGCCTTTTCATTTTGTTGTTTGTTTCTTTTGCTTTACAGAAGCTTTTTAGTTTGATGTAGTCCCACTTATTTATTTTGCTTTTGTTGCTTGTGGTTTTACTGTCATATCCAGGAAGACCAGTGTCAAGGAGCTTGTTTTCTGTGTTTTCTTCTAGGAGTTTTATGGTACAGGTCTTATATTTAAGTCTTAAATCCATTTCACGTTCATTTTTGTGAGTGGGGTAAGATACGAGTCTAATTTCATTCTTCTGCATGTGGTTATCCAGTTTTCCCAACCCTATTTATTATTGATGATACTATCCTTTCTCCATTGAGTATTCATGGCTCCCTTGTCAAATAGTAGTTGACTATTTATGTGTGGTTTATTTCTGGGCTCTCGATTCTGTTCCATTGGTTTGTGTGTCTATTTTTATGCCAGTGCTATACTATTTTGATTACTATAGCTTTGTAGTATAGCTTGAAATCAGGAAGTATGATGCTTTGTTATTCTTTCTTGAGATTGTTTTGGCTACTCAGGTTCTCTTGTGGCTCTATACAAATTTCAGGATTGTTTTTCTATTTCTGTGAAAAAAATGCCATTGGAATTTTAATAGGGATTGCATTGAATCTATAGATGGCTTTGGGTAGTATGGACATTTTAACAATACTAATTCTTCAGATCCATGAACATGGGATATTGTTCCATTTGTGTCTTCTTCAGTTTCTTTCATCAAAGTCTTGTACTTTTCAGTGTACAGATCTTTCACCTCCTTGGTTAAATTTATTCCTTAGTATTTTATTGTTTTTGATGCTATAGTGAGTGGAATTATTTATTTCTTTTTCAGATGTTTTGCTGTTAGTGTATAGAAACACAGCTGTTTTCTGTATGTTGATTTTGTATCCTGCAATTTTACTGAATTCATGGTTTAGTTCTAGCAGATTTTTGGTGGAATCCTTAGGACTTTCTACATATAAGATCATATCATTTGCAAATAAAGATAATTTTATTTCTTTCTTTCCTGTTTGGATGCCTTCTTTTCTTTTTCTTGCCTGATTGCTCAGAGTGGTCTTGTGAAAACACCAATCAATCCATGTTACTTGTGAGATTAAAAACCAAAAAGACCAGAATCCTTCATGAAGCCTACATGACCCTGTGTGCACTGGTCCACCTCTTCAGCCTCATTGTTCACCTCTGCCCTGACACTCTGGCACAGTGTATTCCAACCACTCTGGTCTTTTACTCCTCAAGTTCACTATACTTCTTTCTACCTCAGGGCCATGAGACCTGCAATTCCTTTGATGTAAAAGACTGTTACCCTCCCCTCTTCCTCTAATAAATACCTATTTTTCCTTCAGCTCTCAGCTAAAATATCACTTAGTCACAAATACCTTCCCTGACCCACTCCCTGCTTCCCAACACAAACACACACACAAAGTCATGGCTATCTAAAGTATGCTTTTAAAGTCCTATGTAGTATTTTTCATACTTTTTATTTATAGTACTTTTTATAGCTTATTTGATTATTTTATAATTTCCCCCCATAAATGTTTAGTATTATGACACTAAACATGAATACATAAATTATAATATCAACCAAAGGCCAATAATCGTATGATTTATAGTGTGTTGACTATTCTACTTCAGTGTGTGGGTAGAAAAAGTGTAAATTTGACAATTTCATCCCCTTTGGTGACTGGAAAGAAGAGGATTGTCAATTTTAAGTTACAACTACAAAGACTTTTTGGTGGTAGTAAAAGGGATTTGCCAGGCAACAAATCTGCCTCATATGATGAACAGAGTCAGTAAGGATATCATTTTAAATGAGAGTAGTTACAATTTCTCCAAATAGTGCCAGAATTAGCCCTTGAGGATATATTCATCTTTGTGTACCCCATAAACTTGGAAAACTTATAAGTGACTGAGTCTGACAAACAGAACCATTTATAAACAATGGATGCATTCTCTGAGAAAAAGCAGATTGATCATCAGTAAATATTTATTGATTCTTACATGTAAATGATACCACCTTTGATGAGCTTACATTCTAGCTAAGGAGGCAAAAATGTTTTGAAATTGTTTTAAAGTGTTTATGTAAAGCATTGGATATTAAATTAATTAATATCACAGATAGTAAATACTATAGGAGTGTGCTTTAACCTTTATTTTCCATTTTTATCATATTTTAGTCCAAATTGTATTATTTTTAGATTTCACATAATTTTTTCAGTCGTACATCTCCTGGCCTCTGCTACTCTTAGTACTTTGTAAAGCTGTAATGTGGATCTTTATCCTTATAACATAAATAAAAGGATAATTATAACACCTAAGTTCTGTCTTTGGGAATTATGCAGAATTAAATTTTCCTCATGTGGATACTTTCCATGATCATACCTTTTAATAACTAATTTTACAATTAGTCTGACTTATCAGAGGGAAGTTCATTTTAAGTAATAAAAATTATAATTGTATGTATTGAAAACAATATTATCAGAAATTGAGTTCTGATTTTTCTCTGGGAAAAAAATTTTATCCCTATACATGTGTGCACGCACACTTGTATGTGTATGTATGTATGAGATAAGAAAGAAGAAAGGCTTTTCTTGTCACTAATTATAGGCTTTCCTTTGGCAGAGCTGCCTAGCAACACAACTGCTCTATGGGAAAATTGTTGATTGTAATGGAGTGAACTTAATGTTTCTGGCATGCTCTGTGTCATAACCAATTTATTGGGTTTTGTGACTAGGCTACAAAATTAGACAGCACGTGGCATTGCTGTGTCCATATATAGATGAGAAAACCTCCAGTAATCCCTCCTGAAGGAAGATCTGGGCCTATGCTACAAGGATACACAGGCACTCTTCTGAGTGACTCATGTTAGTTACCTAAATTTTATAAGCAACAACACTGAGCATTACAGAAGTAATGTTTTGAGTAATAAGTCAACTTTTTTGTATTCCAAAGTTTAGTTTTTATTTTGCATGAAATTCTTAAAAATACTTCTTTGTGCTGAAAGTTTTAAATTATATCAGAGTTTTAAAATGTGTTCAAACAGAAGACAACCCTTATTCTATGGAAGTATATTGGGTAGTTTGACAATAACATTTTCAGGTTCTAGTACTTAATAGCATCATGACAATCTATAAAAGTTAACTTATTGTCCAAAGTATATAAAATATTTATAGGGGAGAATTTTTATATAGTAAAGAGAAGACACGGGAATTAATCTTTCTGTTGGGTGACAAATTCTCTACCATACACTTGGCTTATCTAGCATATGCTTAGTAGGAATACTGACATATTAGAATATGCCATAGTTATACATATTTTAATGCCATTGAATGGTGTTCAAGAAAGGCCCAGGTGCAATCAGATATCCTTTATTCATGTCAAGTTATTGAGTGTCTGTTCTGATAGAGGCACTGTGTAAGGTGCTGCATAAGATGTTTATTAAGCTCACATTTTAGTGAAAAATGAGGTAAAGGCAAATACCTAGTTATAATTTGATAAATGCTCTGATAGACGTTTATGCAATGTTGCATGCAAATACAATTAAAGGAGAAATAAATTCTGGGAGTAGTTCAGCTTAGCAGTGGCTTCAGAATAAAAATGTTATCTGAAATGTCTGGTTCATTTTCCTTTAATTTAAAACTTTTTTTAATTTTTTTATCAAAGTATGGTTGATATACAATATATATTATTTTCAAGTGTACAACATAGTGAGTTGACATTTATATACATTACAAATTGATCACCGTGATAAGTCTAGTAACCATCTGTCACCATATAGAGTTATTCCATTTATTATTGACTGTATTCCCTGTGCTGTACATTGTATCCTCATGACTCCTTTGTTTTATAACTGGAAGTTTGTACTTCTTAATCCTCTACACCTATTTCGCTCAACCCCCCACCCACCTACCCTCTGGCTACCATCAATTTGTTCTCTGTATCTATGAATCTATTTCTGTTTTATTTTGTTTGTCTGTTTGCGGTTATTTTTTTTTTAAGATTCCACATATAAATGAAATCATGGTATTTGTCTTTCTCTGAGGAAATGTCTGGTTCTTAAAGGCAAGGAATTAGGAGACTGAGAAAAACAAAAATAAACATGAGCCATGTGCATACGGTGATTAGTGAGGAGAGATTAGCTTTTCATGGCAGTGAACAACTCTGGCAGTTCAGGCTAACCTTAATGAGCACTTGATATAGAGCAAGGTCTGTGTGAACAGAGAGAGAGAACAAATGTGAAAGACATGTCAATACCATGACCTATCATTATAATCACTTCCTCTTGAATACATGTTCAACTCCCTTGCCCTTCTCCCAATTTCTAGTAGTAATTGCCTGACAAAACCTTAATCCTGGTTAAGTACAACTCTCCACCAATTCTGTGGCTGCAGTGTGCATTTGAAAGTGGCTGGAGAAAAACATGCAATCGTGATGACTGGTTTGATTTAAATTCATGACCTTTAACCTCAAGAGAGTCCTTACTTCTGCTCGGCATCTCTACTTCATTTCCCTGGTCCAATCATTCATCCATTCTCCTAGAGGACTTCTCATACCTCCTCTCTCTTCAGATCTCCACCTCTTCTCTCTCAGGTAATGACTTTGAGTCCTGTTTCTGAAAAAAATAAAAGTTCTGAGAACCGCCCTCCACCACACGTATTCCACCTACCTGCCTCTGCACCCATTCAGCTTTCCCTTCCTCTTATTATGGATAAACTGCCCGTACTTTTATTTATAACAAAGCCAGTCCCTGCATTTGGACACTGAAACTCATCTTCCCTCGGTACTCAAAGGCAGTGCAATTGTTAGTTTTTCCATCGTCAATTTTCCCATTTCTATTGGATCACTCCTCTTAGTATACAAATGCATGGTTATTTCTCTCAATCTGAAAAACAAAGCAAAATAAAGTGAAACAAAAATCTTTCTTGATCCCTTATCCCTTCCAGCTACTGCCCCATTCCCCTGTTCCCTTATTTGGCAAAACTTCTTTTAAAAAAATCTGCAGATATTGTTTCTAAGTCCTATCCTCCTATTCTCTCTTGAACCTTCCTTAATCAGTCTTTTTTTGCCCAACTGTCCTACTGAAGATCACGAGTGATTTCATATTGCTGGTCATTTCCCAGTTTTCACCTTACTTTATCTGTTTGGTCACTCAATTATGCCTTCTCTTTGATTCTCTTTCTTCACTTGGCTTCTAGGATATCATGCTTTCTGGTTCTCTTCTATCTTAGTGGCTGGCATTCTCATTCACCTTTGCTGCTTTCTCTTCATCTCCCTGTCATACCCTGGAGTATGCCAAGGATAAGTCCTTGGACCTCTTTTTTTCCCCCATCTTTGCCATTGGTGATCTCATATATTCTCCTGACTTTAAGTACCATCTGTACACTGACAACTTCCAAATTTATATTTATCTTTAATTTATATTTGTCTTTTTGGGCTTTCTGGACCTCTCCCTTCAACCCCAGGCTTATTTATCTGGTCCTCGTGACCTGTTCCAAAATCTTATTATCCCAGGCTCATTTCCTGACCACTTTTAGGTTCCTAATTAAAATACACATCAAACTTCTCCCAATATATATATATACATGTGAGCATGCATTATCCCTCTTGTCTGCATTATTTTTCTCTGTAGCACTTACCACCATATAACATACAATATATTTTGCTTTTTTCCCCTCTGTCTTCCTTCACAAAAACATAAACACTATGAGGACAGGGATTTGTTGTTGTTGTTGTTGTTTCATTCATGGCTGTATTCTCAGTCTTTAGAACAGTGCCTGCCACATAATAGGAGTAAATACTTGTAGGTAGGTAACTAGGTAGGAAGGAGGGAAGGAAGGAAGGAAGGAAGAGAGGGAGGGACGGAGGAGGAAGGAGAAAGGAGAAGGGAGGGAAGGAAGGAGGGAGAGAAAGAGGAAGAAGGAAGAAACTATCAAAGGTAGAATCAGGAGGATTTTGGTAATTGGCTAAATATGCAGGTTGAGAGAGAAGGAAGAATCAAGAATGACTTGAGTTTTCAGGCTTTGGATAGTTATAAGCATGGTGATAACAAGAGTTAAGATTAGAAAAACAAGAAGGATGTGTAAGGTTGGAAGTCAGGGGGACGGAGCAGAGAAAGATTTTTAAAGTATATTTTTCTCCGTAAGAAGGTAACAAGAAGATGAGAGCCCATGCCCAAGCAAGAAGCTAGACCAGAAAAAGTCTTTGTTTTTAATTTTTCTCCCTGTATTCTCTAATGATTGTAAGTGAGATTATGAGCACTATCTGTGTCATTTATTTATGGAGTGCTTATTAGGTGCCAAGATCTGCTCTAGACACTTTACGTACTTTACAGCTAATTCTTACAACACCCTTTAAGGTAGCTTTATTTCTGTTTTACAGATGAAGAAATAGAGGCTCAGAGCCCAAACTCATACAGCTACCAGGACCCAGGCTAGGTCCATTCAGTTTCAAAGCCCTGTAAGCCACATTGCTCTTTGATTTATGAAAATTTAAGTCAGGGCAGAGTGCTTCAAAAAGTGTTTCTTGAAATTTTATCGTTCAAAAATTCTCCAGATTAGTTTGTTTAGAAATGCAAGAGCACCACAAATTTAAAAATTGTGTAATAGTTGTAAGTTTAAGTGATTGTCCAATTGATATACATTGTTTCTTAATTGCTTTTTATTACATAAACAACTTATTTCTCAAAAACATTCATTATAAACATATTTTCAAAAGGCTAAAGAAAGCTATAGGCCAATGTAAATCTTTTACAGCTGTACGTAGAAACGTTAGGTGTAATTCTGCTATACAAACTGTAGTTCAGACTTACACATCCAACTTGCGCTTCCACTTACAGCTTTTCTAAATAAAATAAATCATTACTATATATACCCTCATCCTCATAAAGTTCAATTTTTACTTAATTAGTGAGTAATCAAAGTTAAATTTTCTAGTTAATTTGATTGACGCTGTCATCTTCATATAGTCACATTTCTAGCAAATTTACAGTTGAACTATCACTTCATTACAGATACAAAATTGGGATCTCAGAAGTTAAAACAACTCAGGTCAGAATAGGAGTTGGTGGCTCGTTGCTTGCATGCTAGGGTTGCACATCAGTACATAATGTGTAACATCCCACCTCTGGCTTATCACACTGTACTCACCAAGTTTCTCTCAAGAGCAGTCTCAGATATCTTGTCTTCTCTAAGGCAATAGGGACTTGAAGGGTATATATTTAAGCACAGAGCTTCTCCTAACATTACTATGTTCCCACCAGTTTCTAAGGGAAAGTTGATACAAACATTTTTTTAGGAATTGTTTTCCCTCTAGGCAATGGTAGAAGAATATTTGTAAGTATACTTTTCTTTTGCGTTATTTTACTTTAATTGTATTAGCTTATTAGTAGCTGTATTAGTTTGTTATTATTATATTAATTGTATAACTTTTTTAGTTATATTAATTGTATTAGCTTATTATTGCTGCTATAACAAATTAACATAAATTTAGTGGCTTAAAACGAAACAAGTGTATTCTCCTACAGTTCTGTCTGAAGATCAGGAAGTCTTTTGAAATGGGCTTCAGTGGGCTAAAATCAAGCTCTTGTCAGGGCTGTCTGTGTTCCTTCTGGAGGCTCTGGAGAAGAGTACATTCCCTTTCCTTTTCCATCTTGTTGGGTACATCTGCATTCCTTGGCTCATGATTCCTTTCTCCATCTTCAAAGCCAGCAGACAGCATCTTCAGATCTCTCTTTTTCTGACTATGCTGCCTCTCTTTTTCATTTATGAGGATTCTTGTGATTACATTGGGCCTAATGAGATAATCTAAAACAATCCGATTATCTAAAGACCTTCAGTTTAATCACATCTGCAACATTCCTTTTGTCATGTAAGTTAGCATGTCCACAGGTTGCAGGTATTAAGGTGTAGGTATCCTTGGAAGCCACAGTGGTACTGGAAGGTTTGACAAGAGAAGAGACTAATATTATTTACTGGTTTGATAACATTTTATGGATTTAGAATTTTTTAGAACCTAATGATTTACTAAATTATTGGCAAATATTTATCACATTTATAGGTCTAAAATTAAAAATGATTATGATAATTTCACAATATATACAAATATTGAATCATTATGTTGTATACCTGAAACTAATATAATGTTATATGTCAATTACATCTCAATAAAAAAACTACATGATTATGTCAGTAGATGCCCCAAACATATTTAATAACATTTATTTTTTAAAATTGTGGTAAAAACACCACTTTATAAAATTTACTGTTTTAACCATTTCTAAGTGTACAATTCAGCAGTGTTAAGTATATTCACATTTTTATGAAACCTAACATCCTTTTTTAGTACTATTTATACACTAGAATGGAAGTGTATTTTCTTGACTTATGAATAATATTTTTGTGAAACCAACATTTGCCATCTTAATGTAAGTTAATGTTATTTAATGTTGAAATATTAGAGATGTTCCCATTAAAGCAAGGAAAGAACATGAGTCATTTTGGAATTTCTAGCCAATGAATAAGATAAGAAAAAAAAAGTTATAGATACCAGAAAGGATACAAAATTATTATCAAATATAGAAATTCAAAGGAATTAACTGAAAACCATTAGAACTATAATTCAATTAAATGCCTGTTTATGAAATAAAATATTGAAATCATTTACTCTTTTCAATATGAGAAATAATCATTTGGAATATATAATGGAAAATAAAGAGCCAGGCAACATAAGTCCTGTATTCCTGAAGAGGGATCTGGGTGGCACATCCCAGTGACCACTACATACTGCTACCATCTTAGTCCCAGCCACTGTCAGTAGTCTTCTATAGGGCCTCCCTGCTTCTGCCCTTGTCCCCCATGGCCAATTCTCTTCACAGTGGCTAGAGTGATCCTTATAAAATAAATTAGATCATTTCACGCCTCTGCTGAAAACCCCACAGTGGATCTCCATTTCACTTCAAATAAAAGCCAATATCCTGACAATGGCCCACAATGCCTTGCATAATTTGGCCTCTTTTTACCTCTCTCATATATCTCTTGCTACTCATCTGCTCCAGCCACACTTGTATCCATGCTGTTACTCCAGCACATCAGGCATACTCCTGCCTTAGCACCTTTGCAGTTATTGGTTCTTCTGCCTGGTGTGCCCTTCCCCCAGATATCTATATGTTAACTTCCTCAAGTTCTTTCAAGTCTTTGATCAGATGTTACCTTCTCAATGAAGCCCACCCTGACCATCCTCTAAAATGGCAATCACCCTTCCCCATTTCCCCTTTGCTTTGTTCCCATAGAACTTACCACCTAATACATTATATAATGTAAGTATTTATAATGTTTGCTATTTATTACCCCCCACTATAATTAAGCTCCACAAGGGAGGTTTTTTATTTATTTGTCTGTTTCCTTTGTTGTATCCCAAGCACCAAGCAGCTATAACAGTGCCTGGTACATAGTAGAAACAAAAAGAAAGAATTAGTGAACTGATTAAAAAAAAAAGTCTGAGGAAGTTATCCAGAATGGAGCATAGAGGGATGAAAGTAATTAAGAGATATGGCAGGTTGAATAAGTGTTGGTCAATCTTATATCTACAGGAATCAGGTAGAAGTGAATAGAGAATGTGAGAGAGGCATCATTCAAAAAGATAATGTCTGAGAATTTTTCAGAAATGAGGATAAACAAAATTTCAAGGTGAAGAAACATGATAATCTTAAACCATAGAAATAAAAACAAACCCAAAATTAAATTTACTGGGGGGGAGGAACTACAGAATATAGAATAAAATTTAATAGTAGTAGTGGTAGTAGTAATTGCAGCTAACATTGTAATAATACCATGTGCTAGGCACTGCTTTACGCACTTTATGTATATTAATTAATCCCCACAATAGACTTTGATGTAGGTATTATTATCGTATGCATAGAGGAAACTGAGACACCAAGAAGTCCAGGAACTTTCCCAGTGTCACACAACTAGTACATGGTGGGGCTAGAATTTGAATTCCAGCAGTCTAGTTTCAAAATAATTCCAGATGGGTTAATGATTTTACCACAGAATGAATCTATCAAAAATGCTAGACAAAATTCCTGTTTTAGTCAGGATGCACTAGATTATACTGTGGCAACCTGTAAATCCAAAATCTCAGTGGCTTAAAACCGCAAAGGTTTATCTCCTGCTCATGGTTATGTCCATCCCAGATAGGATGGGGATGTAGCTCTGTGTCATCCTCACTCCAGGACCCAGGCTGATGTCATACCCACTATCTGGAACACTGGTGGTTTCCATGCAGAGGGAAAGAGGGAACCTGGTTAACTATTCTGGTTCTTGAAGCTTCTGTTTGGAAACTTTCAAGTGACATGGATCTCTTTCATTGAGTAAAGAGCAAATCACATGGCCACACCTAACACCAAAGTGGCCAGAAAGGATAAGCTGACATATGTTCCCAAAGGGGAAGAACCAGAAATATTTGATGAAAAACAACAATGGCTTTCATAATTTAGGTGAATATATAGAGAACATTATAAGTGTGGGAAGGGACTTTCTAAGCATGAAAGTATTGGTAGATTTGAGCATATAAAAATTTAAAGTATCTCTGTGTCAAAAATAATTAACAAATTATTGAGCAAAGCCATTTATAATATATAATTAGACCAAAGTTTAGCATCCTTAATATATAAAAATTTAAACATCAATAATTTAAAAAATATTAATTTTGAAATGTACTAAGATGATAAACTGGAAAATAACAAAAGAAATGCAAATGGAAAGGTGTTCAACCTCATTAGTAATTAAAGCACTATGCCATTTTTTACCTATAAGATGATAATAAACCACTTTGATGAGACTAAGAAAAACTGTGCACTATCCTACTGCTGTCTATGTTAAAAACTAAAACAAAACCTTTCTGGAGGGCAGTTTGGCAACATGTATCAAAAGTTTTACATTTAAAATACCCATCACTTTGACTAGACAGCTAGTCCAGTTTTAAGAATTTAAATAAAGGTGTACATAAATATTTAGCTATAAGGAAGTTCACTGCAACATTGTTTATAGCTGGGGAAAAGTGGAAATAATTAAATGTTCAACAATAAAAGACAGGTTAAATAAACTATTTATTGTTCATCTGTATAGTGGATTATTCTGCAGCATTAAAAAATGTGGGTCGGGGCTTCCCTGGTGGCGCAGTGGTTGAGAGTCCCCCTGCCGATGCAGGGGACACGGGTTCGTGCCCCTGTCCGGGAAGATCCCACATGCCGCAGAGCGACTAGGCCCGTGAGCCATGGCCGCTGAGCCTGCGTGTCCGGAGCCTGTGCTCCACAACGGGAGAGGCCACAACAGTGAGAGGCCTGCGTACCGCGAAAAAAAAAAAAAAATGTGGGTAGAAAATACTTATTTTATAATTTTTTTAACAGATTTATTTACTTTATTTATTTTTAAAATTTTGGCTGTGTTAGGTCTTCGTTGCTGCACGTGGGCTTTCTCTAGTTGCAGCGAGCAGGGGCTACTCTTCGTTGCGGTATGCGGGCTTCACTTTGCGGTGGCTTCTCTTGTTGTGGAGCACAAGGCATGCAGCCTTCAGTAGTTGTGGCTCATGGGCTCAGTAGTTGCGGCTCGTGGGCTCTAGAGCACAGGCTCAGTAGTTGTGGCACATGGGATTAGTTGCTCCGCGGCATGTGGGATCTTCCTGGACCAGGGATCAAACCCGTGTCCCCTGCATTGGCAGGTGGATTCTTAACCACTGCACCACCAGGGAAATCCCTTATTTTATAATACTGAGAGAAAGTAGAGTATAGAACAGTATGCATAATCCTATTTTGTTGGAAAAATTTATGTATGTATGTATAAGAACAGCCCGGAAGGATATACATCAAAATATTAACCCTGGTGGGATTGTGGGTGTTCTTTCTCCATTTTTTAATTATCTCTATTTCTAATATTTTGTCTTATTTTTATCATAAACATGTATTGCTTGCATAGTCTTTTAAAATATAAAAGTAAATCAGCAGCAATGGTTGGTACGCATCTCACCACTGTGCCTGACTGATGCCCAATCTCCATATCTATGCTGTTTCTAAAGCTGGGCCCCTTTCTTGTGTCTTGAACTCATGGTTCCCCTCTCCATTCACTGCTGCTGCTAGTCCAACCCTGATTTTGTTCCCCAGTTCTGTTAACTGGGCTTCTGCCTTTTTCTGTTATTCCCGAATTCTTTTCTCAGTAACATCTTTTGAATCCCAGGACTTCTAATACCAGGACCTAGATTTTCTGCCACTAATCACCTTCCTGGGGATTGGTCCCCTGCCTCCAGACTGGTATCAACAATCCAGTTCCTCCTACTGGACATCCTTGATTTTGACTTTCTGCCCTACCTATTTTCCTCTCCAGGTAGAGTTGCCATATCTACCTGCTGGTCAGGACAACCAGCTTCTAACCTGTGCTGGGCTGCCACTTGTTCTACTGCTGCTAATCCCTTCTAGATACCATGAGTTGCCTTCCCTCCCACCCTGACATGCCCACTGCCAGCTGCTGCATCCCAGCAATGAGGCTAGTTCCAGTTTCCTGCACTTTTCAAACTGCTCTGTGCCATCGTAGTTACCTAGGGTGCCCCCTCTACGTTTCTTATCTTATTAAATTTCTTCAAGTTGGTTCTTTTTTCCAGATTAAAAATACACTAAAAGAATCAACTGGTCAACATCACTAATCATTAGAGAAATGCAAATCAAAACTACAGTGAGGTATCACCTCACACCAGTCAGAATGGCCATCATCAAAAAATCTACAAACAATAAATGCTGGAGAGGGTGTGGAGATGCTGGAGAGGGTGTGGAGAAAAGGGAAACCTCTTGCACTGTTGATGGGAATGTAAATTGATACAGCCACTATGGAGAAC
>NC_041220.1:91108172-91126175 GCF_002837175.3 Physeter macrocephalus | reverse complement strand
GACTTATATATACTACCAAATGTAAAATAGATAGCTAGTGGGAAGCAGCCGCATAGCACAGGGAGATCAGCTCAGTGCTTTGTGACCACCTAGGGGGGTGGGAGGGAGATGCAAGAGAGAGGAGATATGGGGATATATGTATATGTATAGCTGATTCACTTTGCTATAAAGCAGAAACTAACACACCATTGTAAAGCAATTATATTCCAATAAAGATGTTAAAAAAAAAAGAATCAACTGGTAGTTAGTAACTTGCATTTTCTGCTGTTGTTTAAGGTTTAGGTGACTAACAGTGAGAAATCTTTGGATGAACTTTACCCATCACACTTGGTATCTACTGTTAACACTTACCATCGGTGTACCAATAGAGGGCACTCTTCCCATTGAGAGGCACAGTACTGAACTTGAAAGATTCTATCTCAGTGCCTCTCAAGCAGAAGTAGCAATGAATTACCTGTTATAAAACAGTGCTTACATATATATGGAATCCAAAAAAAAAAATGGTTCTGAAGAACCTAGGGGCAGGACAGGAATAAAGACGCAGACGTAGAGAATGGACTTGAGGACACGGGGAGGGGAAAGGGTAAGCTGGGACGAAGCAAGACAGTGGCATGGACATATATACACTACCAAATGTAAAATAGACAGCTAGTGGGAAGCAGCCGCGTAGCACTGGGAGATCAGCTCTGTGCTTTGTAACCGTCTAGAGGGGTGGGATAGGAAGGGTGGGAGGGAGACGCAAGAGGGAAGGGATATGGGGATATATGTATACGTATAGCTGATTCACTTTGTTATACAGCAGAAACTAACACAACATTGTAAAGCAGTTATATTCCAATAAAGATGTTTAAAAAAAATAAAAAGTACACAAGTTAACACAACATTGTAATGCAACCATATTTCAATAAAAAATAAATTAAAGGAAAAAAAACAGTGCTTAATTGTTTGTTTCTTCCAATGTTGTACCCAGGTATTACTTTGTTTCTCCCGAGATACATCTGTGTTGGGTCACTTTGCATACAACAGTGCTTCACCACCGAAATCATACATAAGAGGTAAAATCTTACTATATAAAGGAAGTATTCTTTAACACTTACATAATCATGCCAAGACTGTTTATTGTGTGTGTGTGTGTGTGTGTGTGTGTGTGTGTGTGTGTGTGTGCGCTCTGTTGCGGCCTCTCCCGTTGCGGAGCACAGGCTCCGGACGCGCGGGCTCAGCGGCCATGCTCACGGGCCCAGCCGCTCCGCGGCATGTGGGGTCCTCCCAGACCGGGGCGCGAACCCGGTTCCCCTGCATCGGCAGGCGGACGCGCAACCACTGCGCCACCAGGGAAGCCCCAAGACTGTTTATTTTATAGCATATATTGGTTGTCAAAATTTTTGTCGTAAATTATTTAATAAGATGTCTCTCAGGTTATTGTAACCATCTTTCACTCGCACTTAAATCAGTGCCCAAGCCACTTATCGCAGATCACAGGAAAGTGGTTCCCAAAAACAGCATTTAAAATTACTTTTTTATTTTTCCTGTTTGCTCTCACTTCTGTTGCTGTTTTTGCCATATCTGTTGACTTTTATTTACCCTTCCAACTATGAGTTTATCAGTTGAATTTGCTTTTTTTTTTGCTTTCTTTATTCCTTCTCTCAAAATGTTACACCACACTTAAAGTTTGATATAATTTATATGCTATTAGCTTTCTTAATTCTATTTTAGTGCTTTCTTCTCTTTATCACTAGCTGCCTACAAGATAATGCTATTCCAGTATCCTGCTATCACCTGGCAATTGAACTAATTTCGGCTGGAAGCCTTTCCCCAATTTCTCCTTTTTATTAAGTAGTGAACACCCAGCACTGGAAGCTTATAAGCCTATTGTGTGTGGTCATTCTGCTATTCCCTTAAAGAAAGATGCTGTTTGTCCTGTATCTCCTAAGTCCAACTGTCTGCCTGATTACTACGACCGCTGCCCTAAGACAGACCCCACATTGCCAGTGCTGGGATCAGGCTCCCCCCACTTGGGGGCTCTCTTGGTTACATTGCTTCTATACTGAATTGATAGAAACATTTGGTTTACTTGTTTGTTTCTTTCACATCAGCTGCTGAAAAACTGATTATAGAACTTATCTAATGGACTTACCTCTAAATTCAGCCAAATTTTAATTCAGCCCTCCATTAGTTGATCCTGTCTTAACCTAGCTAACTTTGATTCTCTGTTTATTCCACATTACCCCATTTTCATTCTAAGCCTCTATATATTCCCTAAACATGGAAGGATTCCCACTCCTCCACCCCCAAAATCATAGGTTCTTGAAGAACTAGCCTATGTCTCACAGTATCAGAAAAACTCAGATTATTTCCTTCTATGTAGGGAAAAACCCAGTTCTTTCCTACTGTGTTTTGCTCCTGTGTTTTTAATTTACTACTCACACAAAGCACTTCACTTCTGACACTTTTGGTTGCACATATGTGGGGAGTTTTCCCCACAATAACAAGCTAGTCTTGACACCACCTGGGTATCCTGCAGTTTAACTCAATTCTAACACTGTCTACCTAGAGATGGTGTCAGATCCCACAGGTTAAGGACTCAGTCCTCACATACATACACACACGCACACACACACACACACTTCAGACACCAGTCACAAGCTTAGGTTATCACCTGTGCTTCTGACCAACAGGCTTTAGATTGGACGTTCCAACAACCCTCTCCTTGGGTTTGACTGATTTACTAGAGAGGCCCACAGAACTCAGGGAAACACGTACTTACATTTACCAGTTGGTTAAAGGATATGATAAAGAATACAAATGAACAGCCAGATGAAGAGATACATAGGGCTGCGTCTGGGAGGGTCACAAGCATAGAAGCTTCTGTCCCCATGGAGTTGGAGTGCGTCTTCTTCCCAGCGTTGATGTGTTTGTCCACCTAGAAGCTCTTCAAACCCCCTACTTCTGGGGTTTTATGGAGTCTTCCTCACAGAGGCATGATCAATTATTAAACTCCATTTCCAGTCCCTCTGGAGTATGAGGGGATGGGGCTTCTAATCAAGACTTGGTCTTTCTGGTGACCAGCGCCCGTTCAGAAGCCCACTCAGAGTCACCCCAATAGAACAAAAGATGCTCCTAATGCTCTTATCATTTAGGAATTTGCAAGGGTTTCAGAAGCCTTGTGTCAGGGACGGCATCAGAGACAAATATTAGAATAAGAGATGCTCCTAATGCTCTTATCACTTAGGAAATTACAAGGGTTTCAGGAGCTCTGTGCCAGCAACCAGGGGCAGAGACCAATATACATTTTCCATTGTCTCACATTCACCAAGTCCACCAACCCATCATCAATTTCCCTCTCCTCTAAACCTCTAAAGCGCTTAAAGCCTGTGCCAGAAAATTTAGCAAACATATCTTAATGTTTCCTATTTTCATCTGGATTATAAGCCACATGGTTCAGACACCATATCTTATATCTACTCTGTTTGCCTCTCGGCACCTAGCCCAGTATTGAGTACCCAGCAGGTATTCTCTATCATCCATCCATCTACCTACCTACCCATCTATCATTTCATTCTCTTCTTACTCACAAGATCAATCCTTGTTGTCTCCACCCTAACCTAAACTGCTCATGCAGTTCTTCATTTCCTCTCTCCCACCATTCTCAACCAAAAAAATTTTTTTAATTAAAAATCTTACCTTAAAGCCAAGTGCAGAAATGCACGTGACTTTTCAGTAGACTCAACAGTGTTAGAAAAACTGTCAAGATAAGAGCTACCTACTTTTTCCCACCTCAGTAGAAGGTGGGAAAAAACTCAGACCTTTAAAAGTTTTGAGGAAAAACTTTTTAAAGCTCGCTTAAACATTTAATTATGGTGAATATAATTTAATTTTCTGAGATAATCCTGATTTCAAATATTTAGCCTCATTCTCAGACCATATCAATTGTTTAGGAATTCAGAAAATATTACCACCATACAGTGAAAGACATTTAATTTTAACTTTTTAACTCATTCCATAAAATGTAAACTAATGAGGTGTTGCAAAGCTTAGGACTTACTTTAATGACTAGACTAGAATTACTGATAATTAACACAACAATTCTAGGCTTACAAATAGATGCTGCTCTTCTTAAGTGCTTAAGGAGCTTGAAAACGTTTGTTCTTTTAATATTTTGTATCACTTACCTTGTAGTGCTTAAGTTTGTATTATTGACTTTAATTGATGAAAGGATTTGCTAATACCAAAAGATTGGCTGGCATATTTTCAAATTAATTCCATATCATAAAATGAAATGAAAGGAGATTGTACTATAGTCGTTTTTAAAATTCCATTAATTTTTAGTATATTCACAAAATTAATTTTTAAAGTTTTTTCTATTTTATCTAATCATATTGGAACTCACTATGGTTTTCTCTTACAGGAAAACTAGGACTAGAAGAATATGCCGTGTTTTATCCACCAAATGGTAAGAGAAATGCTATTGCTCCCTCTAGTGGGAAATAGGAAAATTACGACTTTTATAATAGCACTGTGACTTTCTTATTCTCTATCTTTAAATGGATAATAATTTATCATCTAAAATAAACCTTCTGTAGAATAACTATTCTAATTACTTTCATGTTTGTGGTAGGTTTTTGCTGAACTGTGCATATCCTTTCTGATTTTCTTTGAGACCAGTAGTAGCATTTGTGAGAAAGCTAAGCCTCAGGTGTCTAAGTCCAGGGTGCTTAGCTTTCCTCTGAAGGACATTAACTCGTCCGTCTAGGACCTTCCTTTTGGCTTTATTGGAGCAGTGCCCTAATGAGTGGATTGCCTTGTGTTGCGCTTTATTGTTCTCATGATTTGACAAGTGTAATATTTATGAAATAAAAATATTTCAAGAAATACATCACTGAAAAAAGTATGTTTTGATTAAAATGATCAAATGTATAGTGACCTCCTTGAATATTAAGTATTTCTTTGAGATTATCAGATAGTTTTAAGATATGCTCCTTGGAAAAGCAATATATAGCAGTCCTTATTATGATACTATACAGTTGCATCCTGAAGAAGTTCTTTTACTCCAGCAGAGTTAAGAACATGGGCTTTGTAATGCTGCAGACCTGGGTTCAGATCCCAGTTCTGCCAGCTTACCCTATGACCTTGGGTAAGTTATACATCTTCGCTGAACTTCAGATTTGTCATCTATAGCACATGGGTAACAGATTAAAGGAGATAACACTGTATGAAACAGCACCGGATGTGTAGTGAGCGCTCACAAAATGCAGCTGATACAAGTTGCTTTTAGCTTCTTGACTGACCAGCCCATCTGAAACTCATCCTTGGCTTTCATGGCACTGTCCTCTCCTTGTACCTCTCAGTGTGCTGTCCCAGGTTCCTTCACAGGCTAGCCTTCTCTGTCCCTCTTTAAGCACTGGCATTCCAATGTCCCACCCCACTCTTGTTCTGCTGCTCTTTTTTTTTTTTTTTTTCTGCTGCTCTTCTTTTCACACATTTTCCTAGGACTTCTTATCTGCTCTCTTGCTTCTATTTGTTAATTACTCTAAAACTGATATCTTCAATTCTGACTTCTACATTATTTAACTCAGATTTAACTTGAACTAATTAATCTTCATATGCCCACTATTTAAAAAAGAAAAAAAAAACAAAAGCAAACTTAAATTTGAAAAACAAAACGATAACAACAAGATAAAGCAAACACTTTCCTCTTTCTCTCTCCCGTTAATTGTACTCTCATTTAACCAGTAATTCAAGACCTAAAATCTGGTAGTCATCCTTGATTCCTTTCAATCTTGGACCCCCTTCATCTAATAAATCACCAGGATCATCCAATTTTATCTTTAAACTATATCTGGAACCCTCTCTACCTCACCATAACTACTACCTTGCCCTCATTCAGGCTTTACTATCTCTAGTTTATTCATTGTAACTGACACCTAACTTGTCTCCCTTCCTCCAGTTTTTTCTAGCTTTTCTCTGTCTTTTACAATGCTGTCTCAGTTATACATCTGAAAGGAAAATCTGAAAATTGCCATTTTTCTCCTTAAAGTTTTATTAATGGCTCCCCATTTCTTTATAAGCAATGTCCAAGCCTCTCAGCATGGCATAAGAGAACCTCTCTTGACTCTGGCCCCTATTCAGTCTAACTCCTAGCTTCATTTCTCACCATTTCCTATTTCACTTATTTTTTTAATCGCAACAATATCAAATTATTAATTCTTTACACAAACATAGCTACATACTCTCAAAAAAGCACTATGCTGCTTTCCTACCTCATGACTTCTGTTCCTATGCTTGTAATGGTGCATTCAACATTTCTTCACCTGGCTGCTCTCTGGTTCAGCTCAGGCATGATCCTCTTCAGGAGACTTCCTTTGGAACCCCAGGTGAGGTTAAGGGCCCTTCCTCTAGGCTCCCATAGTACCCAGTGTGAATATCTTTGGTATCCTTACTATATTATCTTGGCATTAATTGTTTATGCTTTAGCTCCCCCTCTAGATTGCAAGCCTCTTGAGGTTTAGGACCATATCATTCATTTTTGCTCCTCCAGTATCTAGCTATAGTAGGACCTTAATGAGTATTTATTTGAACTAAATTAGAGGCTTTTTAATCTTAACATTTATGTGTAAACTTTGTTACATCTGTCTCCCCAGAGACTTAATTTTCATATAACATTTTATATTTATATAAGAATCGGAAAATAAGAAAAAATAAATACCTCTGAAAGGCCAAATGAGATGTCCGTGGAGTCAAGTTTTTTTTCTCTATTCATATATAGGAGAGCTTTTCCAACTTAGTTTAGAATATATTCGCTTTTACTTAACACACATGCCTAACAAATTTGGTTTGCTGGTTTTTATGACCCCTGTAACAAAAGAAGTATGGAAAGAAACTGATATACATAGGAAAAATGATTAACAACAGTAGAAGTGAAAATCAGAGACCTCACAAAGGAAAATAGAAAAGCTATAAAATAGCATATAAAAGCACTCCTGCAAATCAGTCTGGGACCATTTTATGTAAAAGCCAATAACCCTCCACCCTTTAAATAAGTATCATTGGGTTGTAACATATTATAGTAATTTAAGACTTTTATAATGAGCTAAGGCACCAAGGAAAAAAATATTGCTATAACAATAATAGTAATAGTAATCACAGCAGTAGCAGCTAACATTTTTCCATGCAGAACTATATACTGAGCAGTGTGCTAAGTACATCCCATGTATTAATTCATTTAATCCTTACAAGAACCTTCTGAGGCAGCTACTAGTATTATCCCTATTTATAGATAAAGAAGCTGAGGCACAGAGTGTTAACTTGCCCAGCTGGTGAGTGGCAAAGCCAGGCTTTGAACCCAAGTTCTTTGACTTCAGAAAAGAAGTCAGACTTTTTTTTTTTAACTTTCTTTTTTTAAAAAAAATGTGTTTATCATTTATTTTAGGCTGCGTTGGGTCTTAGCTGCAGCACGCGGGATCTTCGTTAAGGCATGCAGGATCTTTCATTGCGGCGCACAGGCTCTTTGTTGCAGTGTGCAGGCTTCTCTCTAGTTGTGGCGTGCTGGTTTTTCTCGTCTCTAGTTGTGACATGCAGGCTCCAGACCAGGTGGGCTGTGTAGTTTGCAGCACGTAGGCTCTAGTTGAGGCGCACGAGCTCAGTAGTTGTGGCATGCCGGCTTATTGCCCCGAGGCATGTGGGATCTTATTTCACGACCAGGGGTGGAACCTGAGTCCCCTGCATTGTAAGGCAGATTCTTTACCACTGGACCACCAGGGAAGTCCCAAGAAGCAGTATTGTTAATCACCATGCCCTACTACCTCAGAAAAATGTTACTGAGTTCATTGTAGTATCTTTTAGAAGAAAATTAAGCGGTTAATATATTGAAAAATTTGATGTATATAACAGGTTCTAGAAACAATTTCATCCAGAAAAAAAAATAGTTTAATGTTTAATGGGATAAACTCATTTATTATAAGCTTATGAAAGAAAAATGCTACTGAATTTTGGAAAGAGAAGATTGTGGTATTTTAATTTACCTACCTTTTTTGATTCAAGATCTATATTTCCCCCTGTGGCATGAGAAAGCTGCACCAGGAATGTGGGCAGTTGTCTTTATAGCCACCAAATTAGAGAGTGGGGCATAGTAGGTGGGTAAATTAAAAGCTGTTCATAAGCTGTTCATAATCTTAATACTTAAGTATCACTTCTTGTCTCAGGTTGTTTTAGAACCTTACCAGAATCAGAGGAGATTCTTCTCTGGTGATTGAGTCTGAAACTGCAGAACAAGAAGAGACAAAGAGCAGTCAGTCCGCTGTCCCTTTGCTCTTTACTCAAGGCAATACCACGCAACATTTGTATATTACCCACCCTGTTTTTCAACCTCTGCCAAAGATAGCATTACTTTGAAATCTCAAGGACACCTCTCCCACTGGCACCAAAAGTGGCCTGGCTTTCACGGTCACAGGGGCTCACCCAGAGAGCTTTTGCTGCAGCTCACTGACACACTGTCCACCCCTGACCCGGCAGCTGCTTAAACAGGGACAGAGGTTTGCTCACTCACTTCCGCACTGTGATCTCCTTTCCTAGGATGGAAGTAACAGGCCGTCGTGGCATCGGACATTACCCTGTCGCCTTATTTGAAGCCTTGTCAGTGGAAAGACTTTCTCTAATAGATTTATTAAACAACTGGTGAGCAAACATTTCTGAGCTGAAGGAGACTCCTCACAGGAAATTTTTAAGCTTTTCTTGTTTTTATTCTTTGTTCAACATGTATAACTTTATTCATTCATTTGATAAATACTTATTAAAGGACACAGATAAAGTACCTGCTGCCAAGGAGCTTACATTCTAGTGAGGGAGACATACAATAAACAAGTACATAAGTAGCTACCATAAATAAATAACTCTGAAAATAATTTCAGAGAGTGATGACGTGAACAATTAAAGGGAACAGAAATTGATGGTAGGTAGGGAGGTGGGGGAAGGGCACAGCTATTGTAGATAAGGAAGTCAGAAAAGATGCCTCTGAGGAGGTAGAATGTGAACAGAGCCCAGAATGTGCAGAGTGAGCTGTGCAAAGGAGGAGGAGAAGAGCACTCCAAAGGGAATGCACAGCATGTTTAAAGTCCTAAGAAGAACATACTTGATGAACTAAAGAACAACAGGATGGCCAGTGTGACTCATGAGAGTGAGCAAAACATAAACTGGTACAAGGTGAGGTGAGAGGTAGACAGGGGCCAGGCCAGTTAGGGGGACAGTTGTTCTACAGTTTTGTCTAGTAAGTCCAATGTCTGGGCTCCTTTAGGGGCAGTTTCTATTAATTTCTTGTTTTGCTGTGAATAGACTATACTTATTTCTTTGCATGCATAGTAATTTTTTTGTTGTTGATAACTGGATATCTTGAGCATTACATTGTGGTAACTCTGAAAAATCAGATTTTCTCCCCTCCCCAGAACTTGCTGTTGCTTGTTGTGGGTTGTAGTTTTTTAGTGACTTTTCTAAACTGTTTCTGTACAAATTATCTTTTTTTGGATTGAGTGCCCCCTGAAGTCTCTGTTCCATTAGCTTAGTGATCAGTTAGTGATTTGACAGAGATTTCCTTAAATGTCTGAAACCAAAATCAGTCTTTACTGATATACTCTGCGTAGGGAGTACTCCTTCAAGGCTTAGCCAGGCCATTTACGGCTCTGCCTTAGCTTTCACTTCTTGCTTGCACACAGCCAAGAAATCAGGCAGAAATGAAAGCTGAAGTTCTTCTCAGGTCTTTTCTAGATTCCTCTCATTACAGAGGAGCTTTTCAAAGCCTTTATCCCTCCATATTTATGCTTCTCCAATCTCTTCCTCCCGAGGCTTTTCAGTCTGCCTAGTCCTTGCCCCATCTGTTCTTCCTTGCTGCCCCAGGTGGCTAAGGCTAATACATTTGCTTTTATTTTTAAAAAATGAATAAATCTGATAAATATCACCTGGCTGGCCACTTCAGCCCAATTCCTCAGGTAACTACTAGACAGGTCAAAACACACAACCACAATTTTTTGATTTAGGATCTACATTGCCCCCTCTGGCATGAGAAAGCTGCACCAGGAATGTGGACAGTTGTCTTTATAGCCACCAAACTAGAGAGTGGGGGGTAGTAGGTGGGTAAATTAAAATACCACAATCTTCTCTTTCCAAAATTCAGTAGCATCTTTCTTTATTAAGGATTTCCTTGGTTGTAAGTTTTTTATTAGATTCCAGAATTCAAAACAGCTGATTCTAACAGTTCTAGCCAGTTTAACCATTGCTATAGCGGAGGGATGGTGTTTTAGAGTTTTCTACTTCATTCTTCTCAGTGACATCTCTCCTCCAGTTCCTGATGAATATTTTTAAAAGATCATCCTGACTACTATATAGAATAAAAGTATAAGCTCCAAGAGAACAAGGACCTTAATAGTTTCATGACCAACATTATCTAGCATCTAGAATCATGCATGGCATAAAGTCACTGCTCAGGAAACATTATTGAATGAGTGAGCTAAGGAATGAGGGAATGAATGTAGAAGGATATAAAGGAGCAAGAATAGAAGCAAGGAGCTGAGACTTATAGGAAAAATTTACATAGATCTGACTGAGACTTAAACAAACATCAGAATTTGCTAATACCATTTGTTTCCTACAAGACAAAATAAGTAATTGCTAGTGAACATTAGGGAGAGGAGTGTTAGGACTCCAGAGCAGTGGTTCTCCAGTAAGGGCAATTCCACCCCCTTACCCTCCAGGGACATTTGGCAATGTCTGAAGACACTTCTGGTTGTCAGAGGGGAGGGATATTCTACCAGTGTCTCCTGGTTAGAGGCCAGGGTTGCTGCTAAACATCCTACGGTGTGCAGGACAACCCCTCACAACAAAGATTAGGAAAGGCTCTTGGAAGAAATAACAAAAATATATCATTTTAAATCTGCCTGCAAGTGTCAGGTTGATAAATAGCAGTGTACTTTGTTATCTAAATTAATTAAATAAATTTAAAACATCTCATAATCCAAAATTCATGTCATGTGTAACTTTGGACATAAATTGAAAAACTAATTGTTTAAAGTATCATTTCTAGATTGATATTTAAACATGGTTATGTTCTGATGTTTTGGGAACTTTTAACTACTAAAATAAACTAACAAAGTCATATTCTGAAGTTCCAATTCAGAAAGATAACAGAAATAGCTAGAAAACAATTTGACCATTGTCCTAATCCCTATGCTTACTGACCTGTAGGCTACATGTAAAATGAGAATAAACAGAGGAAATGATTATTTCAACATTGAATTAAATAAATTATACTAAGTAATCCCAAATGAAAGAGTGTAAAAATTTGCTTTCAACTGGAATGATGTTAAAGTGAATCAGATGTGAGAGTTATGGTACAACTGTAAACGCTAAGTATTAATAGAGACAGTGAGGAAATGAAGGGAAAATATTTAGTAAGTGCAAAGCTTGTTAATATTTGGGGTGTTTTCTGAGTCATATTTACTATTTATATCTCATCTAGTTCAAGATTTATTTTTGTTGATGATGTTTACCATTCTGGACTATGTCAAAGGCCCCTTAAATCATTACTTTATAAAGTTATTTCTATTGAATGGAGTAGGCAGTTAATATTTTAGACTTTCTTCAGTTAGATAGAGGTAGGCTAGGATCTTAAAATAATCACTCATAGCAGGGTTGTAGAACTCTGAGGCCAGATTAGCGATGGTGTCCCAAGCATCCCAATGCCTGTTAGAAGTACACTCTTGGATGAAGGCCAGGTGGATGAAACTTGACCCTTGAAAGACTGAAGTGGTGAGAGGGAAAGGAAAGGATTTTGAAAAACTGGTCAAGAACATGACAGCCTCTGAGATCAAAGAAATGTTTTAGGTGGTATGTGCCCTCGAGTGTTAATGAATTCACTGCTTCTTATGCCTCCTACTTTTGTTTGCCAGAATCTGACTTTGTCCTTCTTCAACAGAGCAAACTATGTACCCTCTTCTGGAATCTTAAGCCCTGGTTAATCTTGATTAAGCAGAAGTGAACCTTTATTTAATACTGACAAAATTTTTTTTTCCTTAGGTTTAAGCTGATACTTAAATGTGGTACTCTCCCTTCTGAGAGCATAAAATCGCTATAGTTAGTGAGCATCTGCTGTGTACTAAATACTATACTGGTATGCTTTAAATACATTAACTCGTTGGTACTTTAGTACAACCCAGTGAAGTTAGTATTATTTATCTCCATTTTCAAAAATGAAAATAGAGACTGAGAGAGTGTTGGTAACTTTCCTGGAGACACACAAGACTCGAATGCATGTCTGTATGACTTAGTGGGCCATTTATAATTTCAACACTGAGTTATTGAGAGCCTCCTGTCCTATATGTTAATTGCTTATTCATAAATGAATCTAATACTTTAATATCTTATTTATAAGCTGTGATTATACTTATAAATGCTTGAATTTCCATCATTAACAACATATATTGAACATCTCACTTGTAGAAAATACTGTGCTGGTTGCTGAAGACGATACACAGTATGAATTGTGGCCCTTGCCTCAAATAGCTTATAACCTAGCTGCTTAGAGAGCAGCTATAGATTTCAGGACTTGGGGGAAATATGGTGAAAGTGTGATTAACAATGGGTCATCTTAATACATGCATCCCTTTTGCTTCTTGGCAGTTCACTAATTCATTCACTCTAACCTTCCTAACGAAAAGTGCTCTGTCCTGATTAAGGTATTCCTATACTTAGGACATCTTTAATTAATATTTGTAGAAGATGAAAATAATAATAGTAAGGTCTTCATTTCTGACTACTTTAACATGCTTGTTTAAAGGTTTCTGCAGTACTTAATAAAGGAAGGAAAAAGTGTTTTTGCCTAAGAATATAGAGGTTTTGTATAATAGCAACCTGTTTTGATATTTAGTATTTAGAAAGTTATCATGTATGCTTATATTTTTGTAAGGTATCAAAATATGCCTTCTAGGGCTTCCCTGGTGGCGCAGTGGTTGCGCGTCCGCCTGCCGATGCAGGGGAACCGGGTTCGCGCCCCGGTCTGGGAAGATCCCACGTGCCGCGGAGCGGCTGGGCCCGTGAGCCATGGCCGCTGAGCCTGCGCGTCCGGAGCCTGTGCCCCGCAACGGGAGAGGCCGCAACAGAGGGAGGCCCGCATACCACCAAAAAAAAAAAAAATATGCCTTCTATTTATGAACTTATTTTTCTCTCTTAGTTTTTCTTTCACACGTCAACATGATTAGGTGAAGGTGAACTTTTAAAATTATTTGTTAAAAGTTTATAATCAATAAAGGAGATAAAATGAAGCTGCAATTAGGGAAGATAGAAAAAAGATGGGTGTTCACAAGAAGAAAAAGAGACTCAACCAAAGATATAAACAGAGAGAGAAATTAAAAAAGAAAGATGGTCTTTGGGCCCTCCTAAGTATTCCATTGAACTAGAGCTGGTGGCTATAGTGTCCTTAGGAATATTGACTTTCAGTGTGTGTATCTAATCTGGTTTTGAACTTTTTGTTTTTATTTTTTTTTAATTTTATTTATTTATTTATTTTTGTGGTATGCGGGCCTCCCTCTGCTGCGGCCTCTCCCGCTGCGGAGCACAGGCTCCGGACGCGCAGGCTCAGCGGCCATGGCCCACAGGCCCAGCCGCTCCGCGGCATGTGGGATCCTCCCAGACCGGGGCGCGAACCCGGTTCCCCTGCATCGGCAGGTGGACGCGCAACCACTGC
Organism: Physeter macrocephalus; assembly: GCF_002837175.3. Taxonomy (NCBI): domain Eukaryota; kingdom Metazoa; phylum Chordata; class Mammalia; order Artiodactyla; family Physeteridae; genus Physeter; species Physeter macrocephalus. The sequence continues at coordinate 91,112,452 of NC_041220.1, read as the reverse complement.
GCCACCAGGGAAGCCCTGAACTTTTTGTTTTTAGAAAGCAAAAAACTTTTAAGTTGGTAAAGAATGTTAACCATTGGAAGTTTCTCATATGTCCAGTTTGCTTCACGTCTCACAAATTTTTCTGTATTTGCCCTAGACACAATTGTTGAACATAGAACTCTAGGGTTAGATGATATTTCAGAGACAATCTTAGTCCCTTTTAATGACAACCAATTACTGAAGCTCAGGAGGTTTGATGACTTTCCTAAGGTTACCCAGCTGGTTTCTGATAAGCGCACAGTGGAATCCTGATCTCCCGACTAGAGACCAATAAATTTCTTGCTCCTTCTCTATTCATCATTAACTTACCCATTTACCCATTCATTCATTCAGCAAAACTATATTCATTATCAACTATGTGGCATCATAAAATGCATACAAAGATGAATAAAACATATTTCCCGTCCTCTGGAGCAATCTGTTAAACAACTAGTGATAACACAAAATACTGTGAAATTATAGTGATGGAAATGTGAACAAAGTGCCATGAGAATGCAGAAGAATGAGCATTTAATTATGATTAAGAGATTTGTTATGTTTCTCTGAGATGTTACTTGTCCTTAGCAGGGTTTTGATAGACATTAAAGCAATTCATGGTACACAATTACCAAGTTCAAAGCTACCAAAGTATGGAAGTGCATGATGAGTTCTGATGATGATGAATAATCTAGTGTGGCTGTACCACAGTAGATATAGAGTCAGGATGACAAAGGGGAGGTAGATATATCTCAGGTTTCCATCATGAATGGTTAAGATCAGATCAAGATTTTGAATTTCACTCTGTAGACACTTAGCCTATATTATAAGGCTAGAATGTGAATTCCATAAATATAGAGAAAATGTTATATTCATTTTAATCTCTCCAGAGGCTACAGAGTAGGTTTTTAAACAATGTTTAATTGTGTGAGTAGGAGCTCAGCAAATACTTGGTGGATGGATGAATGGTCAGAGGAAAATCCTCGATAGATGTAGAGGTCTTTTTCATGGTCTCATCAACCTTTTTAGAAGATAACCTGAACCATTACGAAAGTTTGTTGGAGGGCAGAGAGTTTTGGTAAAGGGATACCAATTAGGAGGCTCTTGCAGGACCATAGGTAAGAGTTCATCAGAGGCTGAACTCAGCCCTGGCAGTAGGAAGGAAGCGAACAGTTGAAAAATGGTAGAGGTAGATTCTCTAGGACTGCATATATTCATTCCACAAACATTTAATGAGTACCTTTTATATTTGGGGCAATAAGCTTGCCTCTGGGGATAGAGATAAATAAGGAATCGTTTTTGTACTCAGGTAATTTATTTCACTGGAAGAGAGAAAAACAAAAAATGATTGTATGATAAGAGAATGAAAACATCATTTGTTAAGTACTGACTTTGCATCAAGTGTTGTGCTAGGCATGTAACATACATCATCTTATTTAATTTTCACAACTTCATTGGTATTGTCCGCACTTTGCAGCTGAAGGAAAGTCTGTTCCTAATTTTTGCAGGGTCCAGGGCAAGAGTACAATTGGAAGCCCACCTACTATAAGTCTAGATTTTTAGAAGTTATAAATCAGACTAATAAACTGATAAGTAAAGTCTACTTTGTTTTCTTGTCTTGAAAAATATACCTTTGTAACAGTCTGGAAGGCCAGTTTCAGATTCAGAATTCTTAGACTCCTCAGAAGTCCCTAGCTTGTGGTATCCCTCACCCGCTTCTTATCTATGACTCTACCCCACACCTGGACAGACTTCATGCATGTGGACCCACTAGCCTGCAGGTCCAAGCTCTGTTCACATCTTCCACAAATAACCATCCTTTGGCCACCTCTCCATCCTGAGGATAGCACCCATCAAGAAGGTAGCTCCACCTAAGAGGCTGTGCAGACCCTGGAAGCTGGCTAGGAGCCTTTGGGCTGGGAATTTCAGAGTCTTGGGTGTCTGGGTTGTGGTCTGAAAGAAGGGACATGAACTCTGGGTGAGGGGTATAGTCAGAGGAGGGCCAGAGCAGGGTCCTTACTCCAAGCCCCCCTGCCTTGGTCTAAGAGCAGTACTGGATAAGGAAACAGGTTAAGTAAGCAACCTAAGTGTACACAGGTAGAAAGTGGAACCAGAATTGCTCAGGTCTGTCTAGGCTCACAGAGGAGACAGGGTACCTCAACCAGTCAGGGCAAATCAGCTGATACAAGAGTACTGATTAAAGAATGATTGGGGGTGGAGAGTCAGGGGCTGTCAGGGAGATCTTTCTAGGAGTATTGTTTAAAATCTCGCAGGGGGCTTCCCTGGGGGCGCAGTGGTTAAGAATCCGCCTGCCAATGCAGGGGACACGGGTTCGAGCCCTGGCCCGGGAAGATCCCACATGCTGTGGAGCAACTAAGCCCACGCGCCACAACTACTGAGCCTGCACTCTAGAGCCCGCGAGCCACAACTACCGAGCCCGCGTGCCACAACTACTGAAGCCCACATGCCTAGAGCCCGTGCTCTGCAACAAGAGAAGCCACTGCAATGAGAAGCCCGCACACCTCAATGAAGAGTAGCCCCCAATAGCCACAACTAGAGAAAGCCGCGCACAGCAACAAAGAACCAAAGCAGCCAAAAGTAAATAAATTAAATAAATAAATTTATTTTTAAATAAATAAAATAAAATCTCGCAGGGGTGGGGCTGGGACACAGCTAGAGGTGTAGGAGAGCATGGCCTACAGCCCTTGTCCTTAAGCCCCAGAGGCTGAAGGGCTGGCAATCAGTTTGGCAGGGTTAGAGTTGTGCTTGTGGGGTAGGGAAGAAAAATGAAGCTGCTGATGTTAGACTGTGGCTGAATCCTGAAGAGTTAAGCATTCTTTACCTTAAAGGGACAGGAAAGGAACACAATCACATTTAGGTATAAGGGCTGAGGGAGGACTAGAAAACAAAGATGACTCAAAGCTTTCTTCCTTGAAGCCTAGGGAGGTAGGGAGTTGTTTACAGAACTAGGTAGTCCAGAAGGAGGCGCAGGAAACTGGGTTTTTACTGTTTGAATTACAGGTTAATAATGAGAATACTGGTGGAAGGAGAGAGAAAACAAGTATGACAGAGTGTCGGAAAGTAGCTATATTTAAGGAGTGTGTGGAAGAGAGAACTAGTCCAAAAGACAACAGAACCAAAACAACAACTGAGCAGCAGAAGTTTCTGAGGCAGGGAGCCCAATCTGCACAGCGTCATCAGTGCCTGGTGGGCTCAAGTTTGAGAAGGAACGTTCAGTTGCCAGGGGGCCAGCACACACAGAGAGGGGAGATGCCTGGATTCAGCCATCAGGAGTTGGGGTGAGAGGGGTGGAAACCAGTTTAAGGAATTGGGGATATATATAATGTGGAAATTAAGGAAGTTACTTTGAATCGTTTTTTAAAAGTTAAGCTTGGCTTCAAGGAAAGAAGAGAGATGAGAGATTTGTTTGATGGGAAAGTAAGGTTCAGGGAAGAAAATGGACAAGTCCCCCTCCTCCTCTTCTTTGGTGTCATTATTATAGCAAGGGTATTTGTAATATCTGGCTGAAAGGTTGCAGTGAAACAGGAGAGACTGGAGAGAGGAGTACTTTGATAGGACCTACCCACCACGCCTTGCCTCTTCTCCTCCACTAGTAGGGGTGAGAGCGGATGCCACCACTCTCCGCCTTCAGGCCATTGACCTCAGGAAGCTTATCCCGGCTCACAGCAATCACCGGGGCGAAGCCCAGGGCCTCCAGTCACCTCTTACCAGGTGACTCTCATCTACTTAGCTTCAATGGCTCTTTTATCAGTAAGACCTCCTCCCTGCCCCAGCCTTTTCCTCTCTCTCCCCCTTCCCTCCATTATTTCTCTTTGTGGCACTCATCACTGTCTGACATACATTCACTTATTTTATCATGACTTTCCTGTCCCTAATAAAAAGTAGGTTCCAGACCTCAGAACAGTGTCTGGCACATAGTAGAGGCTCAATTCCTATTTGTTGAATGATGCACACAAAAGGGTGAGGAAGAAAATTGATGAGTCAGGATTCCAAAGCAGAGGTTGGCAAACTTTTCTGTAAAGGGCCAGATAGTAAATATTTTTAATTTTGCTGGCCACAAACAGTCTCTGCCACATATTCTTCTTTTTTGTTTTTTATTTTATTTTATTTTATTATTATTATTTTTTTTTGCTGTACGTGGACCTCTCACCGTTGTGGCCTCTCCCGTTGCGGAGCACAGGCTCCGGAAGCGCAGGCTCAGCGGCCATGGCTCACGGGCCCAGCCGCTCCGCAGCATGTGGGAT
>NC_041220.1:91089945-91108015 GCF_002837175.3 Physeter macrocephalus | reverse complement strand
CCGGACGCGCAGGCTCAGCGGCCATGGCTCACGGGCCTAGCCGCTCCGTGGCATGTGGGATCTTCCCGGACCGGGGCACGAACCTGTGTCCCCCACATCGGCAGGCGGACTCTCAACCACTGCGCCACCAGGGAAGCCCTGTTGTTTTTTAAAATAATCTTTCAAAAATGTAAAATCCATTCTTAGCTCACAGGCCAAACATAGACAAGCCACAGATCTGACCATAGCTTCTGTGAGAGAAAGTGAAGGAAACAGGATTAAGAACACAGGTGAAGATGGTAGCTCTGAAAAAGAAAAAAGAAAAAGCATCTTCCTCCGAAGACCTCCCTAAAGGGAAGTGAGAAAACAGATGAAATGTGTGAAGAACATTTGAGGTAAAGAACAGACAAGTGAGAATTTATGTCAGTGGCATCAGCCTCCTAGAGAGGGGGGAGGTGAGTTCTGCATTGAGTGTGAAGCACTTGAAGAGCAGGAAGGTTCTGAAAGAACAGGGTGGCTAATCAAACAGAGATAAACAGGGAAAATTCTGAACAACACAGAATTCAGACACAGTTGGACAACACGAATCTGTGGTGTGTTCTAGAAGACTAGGGAAAAATGGGAAAAGGTAGATCCTGAGAATTACAGCTTGTGAAGTTTAAGAGTAATGCAGCACAAAATTCTAAAGGTGGTTGACCTGGCGTACTAGTTCAGAATAATCTTGGATTTTCCTCATACTTTTTTTGATAAAATTACTTCTAGAATCATCAAAGAAATATGAGCTAATTTGTGAATAATAATATCAATAATTAACTTTTATTGAGTCTAAACTTTTTATTTATTAATGGCTGAGCTACAGTCATTATCTCATTTAATCATTTATGTAGTTCTAGCATTGTCTCTGATTTATGAGATGAGGAAACTGAAGGTTAGGGGAATTAAGGAACTTACCTAAAGGCACACAAAGTTCTTAAACAGCAGAGCTAGATGAACCCAACCAAGTCTGTCTGACATCTGGTCTGTGTTCTTAACTCACCAAAATAGGGTGCTGATCAATGAATTACTATCAGTATGGAAGGAGGTCTCTAGTGACAAGTCCTGTCCTCACTCTGTCTTGTTCAACATTTTTATAATGCTCTAGATGAGGACATAGATAGTGCATTTATCAAACTTTCCAGCAATGTGGACCCAGGAAGAAGAGGGAATACATTAGATAACAGGATGAGAATCCAGGATTATCTCAAATTGGAATGGTTCACCAAAGAGGACATATAATAGAGATAAGAATACAGTCCTTTACTTAGGTCAGAAACAACTGCACAAGTGCACTGTGCTTTAGCTGTGGGGTGTGTAGGGAGGAAAAATGCTTAGAGGCTTTCATCACCTCACTTTAAGGACTGTCATAAACTACAGCTTGTCCAGAGGAGAATAGAATAGAGAAGGTATTCAGGACCACTTCATCCGAGGAACCGTTTAAGAAACTCATAAAGTCTCAGAGCAAAAAAAAAAAAAAAAACCAAAAAACAAAACAAAACAAAAAACCCAACCTGATGGTGATGGGGATGGGGACGGGGGAGAGAACAGTGTCCTCCAGTATTTCTGAAAGTTTTCATAGAAGATAAGTTAGGTGTGTTCCATATGACCCTTGTGGTCAGAACTAGGAAACATAAGTGGGAATTACAAGGAACCAGAGTCTCACTCCGTATGAAAAATAACTCCCCCCCAAATTAAACCTGTTCAAAATTGTAATTGGTTGCATTGCGAATGGATGTGCCCCCTATTGCTGGATGTTTTAGACTGAGACTGAACTACCACTTGTTAGAACTTACCCTAGGTGACCTCTGAAGGCTCTGCCAACGCTAAGTTTTTGCCTCTGAACATGTCAGATGAATGAAGCATTTCTGTGCTATTTTTCAAAAAAGTAAACTTCTCTTCTTTCTTTTGTGTTTGCAACCTGATTTAGTAATGTGTTAGATATATGGTGGTGTATATATTACAGAACTTCCATTTTGAACCTAAGCTGTACAAGTTCTAATTTTTCACTTAGAGTGTGACAAGATGTTTAGCATACCAAGTTAGGCTTCAAGTATTTTCTTTTAAATGGATGTGCACTTAACTTGTATATAATTCTTGCCAAAGATTACACTGAATTTGTACCATATTCCTGCCAATATTTTTTCTAAACCACATCCTGTGATGTAATTTGTGGTAAGTTTATAAGGGAATGCATCTATACAAGAGGTGCCTTGAAATGCTCACTTATTTTTTAACAGATTGGACTCCAATATACAAGATGAAGTTGCTTCAAGAAGGACTTAATCTATTGACTTTCTGAGACCGTTATAGTTAGTTCTTAAACTTAGTTCTGTGATCTGCCTTGTTCTGTTTTTTGTAACACGTATTCACAGTCTTAATTTTCAACTTTATCAATAGAAAGTTAACTGGTTATATATTGAAAACCTCTAGATTGCTTTTCTAAAGGTATTAAAAAGCCTATCGTTTTGTTGGTGACCCATCACTAAGTCTTTCTGACATGCATGAAGAAAGTTGAAGCAAAAATAGGAAACCTCACTATTTTTGGCTTTAATCCTCTAAAGTTTGCCTAATAATTCAGTGGGTATACTAATTGAAACGAAATACTTTTTTATTTTTTTAGGTGTAATCCCTTTTCATGGATTTTCAATGTATGGTAAGTTGGGCTTTAAAATATTCAGTTTTTAATACACTTTAGAAAATTAAACATGAAAATCACACTTTATATTACATCAGCCACACACTTAACAATGTTATTGTGAACATTTTTAAACATTGGATTTGATATCTGTTTATATGTCCAATTAAAAATTTTTTCAAATAAAGGGTCATCATAATTGCTCAGATGGTGATTGCTTGTCAAATTAGAATTGAACATACCAGGAAAATGGTTCTGTTGTTTACCATTTTCTAATTCAATGGAAATTAGAGCTACACATTGATATTTAGTTCTAATGTAAAATGAGATTGCTTAAATTCCTAAACTAATTCTCATAAGTCTTTAAAAAAAATAATAGGTCAGAAAGAATGCAAAGGGAGGGACAACAGTGAGTGTGAGTTCATGATTTCTCCAGACTGGCTGGTGTGCACAGCAACAATTACATTGAAGCATCCAGTCATCCTGAGGCACACGTGACAAATGCATGTGCAGGTTTGAGAGCCCTGAGCACCTTTGTGGCCTCATGTATCATTGAATGAGGAATGCAGGAAGTGTAAAAAAGATTAGCAAGAGGAAGAATGCTCTATGCCTTAAGTGCCACCTAATTTTTAAATTTTCATGCATTACATATGAGCTTGTCGAAGATTGTTGTCCCAACTATTCCTACTCCCCAACCTTTAGACTAAACAAAAATATACATTAATGTTTACTTTTGTAAAAAGAATCAGCAATAAATTAACACTTTTCTTTGTAAAAAACCCCTCAAGTGTTCAGCATCAAACAGTCATCGTGAATGACATAATATAAAACTTTTAAAACCAGCATACAATGAAAAGGATTCAAAGTGCCTAGGAATTTTGCATTATGCTGCCCTTGGCTTTATTCTCTTGAGCAACCAAAATTTCATAATGTAACACATAATGTTATAGTGAGGTTCCAGCATATTTCTCTTTTATAAATATGTGAGGAATTTAAAATAGAAAACCTAAAAAGGTTAAGAATATAAATTTTTACCTTTAATAATAAAAAATGTTAGCCCTTTTATTCTTTTATTTTAATAATTCCAACTGCAAGCATCTTTCAAGTAATTAGTTTTTAAAAGGTGTACTTGAGCGATTTGGAGAACAGTTAATAATGTCAGGAAAATTTAAATCTTCTAACAACTATCAGGGTACAAAATACATCTTTGAATCCTGCCTATTCACATTTCTGGTTGTTTTAATAGGTTAAAGTTTATACACCCAAGGGGGAAACGTTCGCTAAGGAAATAGGTGATGCAAAATGTTTGATATACAGTTTATACTATTTTAGAAAAATATGTTAAGCATCCACAAATACTTTAGAGCAGTGACCACTTATTTAGAACCAGTATACTGGCATAATCGCAACTTATCCCCAGGAACTCTACGTAGTACTAGGACATTTTAGTTTTAGTTACTGTATTTCTTTAAAATTATAATACTTAACTCTTTTAAAAATTTATTCAAAACTTTTCTCTAATTTAAACTGGCCTTCTCCTTTCCCACATATGTAGATTAATGAAGTTTTTTATTGTAGGTGTAGTAGATTATGATTTCTTAAATAAATTCCTATAGTGCAGTATTTAATTGGTTAAAAAGATGATGAGCTAATTCATTTTTATGGAAGAACCAAATAGGGAAAGATGCTTAAAATGGAAAATAAAGTCATGTAGAAGATTTTTTACATATTATATGTAATGGACTAAAACGTTTCCATTTCACAGCTATATGAGGGAATTCAACAAAAACAATTGTGGCATCTTGAATAATAACTGATTATAACATTTTCTATATTATATATCTTTATAGAAAAGTGCTGATTTTAAAATTCTCTTTCATTTCTTCACTGGAAATGATCATTAATGATTACTGAATCTTTAAAATCTTTAGATTCAAATTACAAGTTTTTAAATATCAATAACTTAAGAAGTTGGAGGGGAAAATATGCATCATCACAAAAAGTAAAGAATTCCAAACCTTAATTTTGAATTTGTAATAATACCATGTATTTGTGCCACATTGCTTTTTCTTAGGTTGTTGCAATTAGAATGTGAGTTATTCTTTTTAAATATATAGAATACCTCAGTTGGGGCTTATTTAAATAAGTAGGAATTTATTTTGATAATAAAATAATTTTTTAAAATTAGTTTTGAAGTGAAAGGACATGGCTGTTAGTTTTTAAACATATATATATATATAAAACATAGAGGTCTTTTCCTATACATATTTATAAAAGGAGGGTTTTTTTTGATGTATTTAGATATTTACCACCCTAAAATTGATTTGTCTCTCTTTTGCCCTTCAGAAAAGTGAAATTTCTCAGTTGCAATGCTAGTTTTTGATAATTTATTCATCAGTAATACTGTGCACTGCCATTTATCCCAGATAATCGATTTTTGTTTTGTCAGAATTTAAAATTTTTTATCATTTTTTCCTTTCACATTGTCAAAAGGAAGTGAGCTGAGTTGGCTCATTGGTTTCCCTGCTTACTTAATGCCTACTGCCCTCAGGGCATCACTGACATTATAGAGCCCAAGACCTTCTTACCTGTCTGATCTATATCATAGATGAAATTATCCAATAAGTAAGTCACTTTTATTAAAATTAATATTTAAGTAATGCAGTTTTATATATCTGCATTATAAGTGTATTTATGCTGCCTAAAATTCTTGAGTCTTGAAAAGATGAAAAGCATGACCACGTGCGCAAGTGCAGAATAATCAGACTGTCAGGTCAGCATCTGATTTTAAAATCTGACTTTCTGACAGTCAGCTATGGGCTGTCTGGTTGAGTTGACTCACCTGTGCTTAATTGCCATGAACTGGGTACAAAAGAAAACTTAATTCAAATTTATTAGAGAAATAAATTCTTAGAGTTGTTTTATTTTAAGCCTATGAAAACTGTCTAGATACATATTGAGATATGCCAATATAGACCAATAGACTAAACTGTTAATCAAAATTTTAATTTTCAAATTCAGTTAGTTGAAGACCATTGTTCTAAAAGCTAGTCGTAAATCATCTTATATTTTACTTACCTGACTTCAAAAATTAAAAATTTCAAAAGATCCTTTGTGGGACAGAGTAAAAATGAATTGCCTGATGGTCACTTTCTTATTATTTCAATTGAAAAAAAGAGAGACTTGACTTTATGTAGTTTTTAAAAGTTACTTTGAATTTTCAATATCCCTATATAGTTCCATTGTGTCATTCTTATTCTACTGTTGAGATTATAATATTTTATAATTTACTCCCTTCTTTTTTTTCTTTTTTTTTTTTTTTTTTGCGGTACACGGGCCTCTCACTGTCGTGGCCTCTCCCATTGCGGAGCACAGGCTCCGTATGCACAGGCTCAGCGGCCACGGCTCATGGGCCCAGCCACTCCGCGGCATGTGGGATCTTCCCGGACCGGGGCACGAACCCATGTCCCCTGTATCAGCAGGTGGACTCTCAACCACTGAGCCACCAGGGAAGCCCTACTCCCTTCTTTTTAAATTTTAATGACTCAGTTTTTTACATGTGCATATATTCCCTTTTCAACATGAAAAAAAAATATATATGTAATTCTAAACTTGTCTATGAATGAATATTCTTACTAGAAAATATTTATTCTTTCATATTTTGTGAACTTATTTTTTAAATTTTAGTAGTTCAGCAATATTATTAATTAATTTTTTTGTTCTTTCAGTTGCACCACTTTGTTTTCTGTACCATGAACCTTCCAAACTGTATCAGATATTCCGTGAGATGTATGTGCGTTTTTTCTTCAGACTTCATTCCATCTCTTCTCATCCTTCTGTAAGTTCATAAAAAAAAAAAAAGGATCAAACCAGACTCTAATCTGTTTTTTCTTTCCTTAAGAAAAACAAATGTTAATTTGTAAGGTCAAGTAACACTTTTCTATAGAATAAATGAAAGAGAAGAAGAAATTGATATTTAAATAGTTTTAGTAATAATTAGAGAGGAAAAAGCCTTTTATCAATTGCATTTAAATTATCTTTTATATGTTGAAAGAAAAAACATAGCAATGTCTGTATTGTTTTCTTTGACAAAGTTGGCTAACTTCTTTGAATGCTGGTTTCCTCATCTCTGAAACTCATTTCAGAGTTAATAATGAGTTTCTGTGGTGCTGTAGAGCAGTGTACAAAGCACCTGGGTAGTACTTGGCTCATGGCAGATGTTCAGTAAATAGATGGCTGCTGTTTTTATTGTTGTCGTTATGTTTATCATCATCATCACCATCTTTTCTTTGTTAATGAAAAATAAACATTTATTTGTCCCTTATTTTTCATTGTGGCTAATTATCAGTTATCAAACTAGATATCTCCTTTGTGTTTATTCAGTAGATGGCTCCTTGGCCTTAACATGAAATTCAAAGAGAAGCATACTGGGAGTTGAGTATTTGTATCTGTTTTATTTTGTCCAGTCCTTTATCATATCTTCCTTCCCCTACCCCCACCCTCCTTAGCCTGAGTAAAAGCAGTGTTTATTTTATTTCAGTTATACTTTTTCTGTCTTTGAGCCTGCTTTGGTCTGCTTGTGGGTAACTTGACTGACTCTCCAGAAAAAACATTAAAAATTGGAATGTGTCAGGGCTACCAAGTTTCCCAAAAGAGGAGACTGTCACTGCTACTCAACTAACTAGCAGTTCATTATCCTCCCCACCCCCCCGCCATTCCTGTGTATTCCTATTCCACCTTCCTCTGTCTCCAGCGTTGCTCTCATACATTGCTAGTGAAAGCAGGCAAATAACAGAAATCCAGGATGTCACAGATGAACAAATGAAGTACCACCAATTATCTTGGGTTTCTTCTCTCTGAGACAACTTGATTTAATGCCTATATTGCATGAATATTTCATCTAGAATAACCAAAAATATATTAATAATTCTTTTTTCTTATAACTCATCCTTAGCCTCAGATTTCTTACTCGCATATTCTGTACCATTTTACGCTTCAGAGTTTCAATAAAATGTTTTTAACTGGCTGCCCAGTAGATACCCGTGATGTTTTCCCTGTGCAGACCGCTGAAGCTTGCCACTGAGCAACTCTGGATATGCCTTCTCTATATCCCTGCTGACCCTAAGGTGTCCTTTTTCAGCTGATTGATTGGGACAGCCCTGCCTCTGCCCTTTCTTTATTCAGTGAAATAAAGACTTACAGGCAGTCATCTCCTTTTCTGGCTTGCAGCCAGACTTAACTATTTGGAACCATGACAGCCTTATTTCTTTAGAAATTCAAAAAGAGGATTAGAACTTCCTTACAAAGATCAACTCTGAGGAATGCTGAGCTGCAAGAAAGACTTTATTCAGAGTTGTCAAGTAATAAATGCACTTGAAAAACCATCTACTTTGTACTCTACAGATAATGCCCTTTTAAAAAAGTGGATTTCAGTTTTTAAAAAAGTTAACCTTATACTAAGTAATCAAACATTCTTGTTTGATAACTTCCTGATGCAAATTTCAAACAGTCTTTCCCTGGGGATGGATTTCAATGAAAGAGTTAAAAAAAGCAGGAAATATTTTCCCTGATGGATGAGACAGCTGGAAGGGAAGGGACATATGGAGGAGAAAGTGAAGGGTGTGGCTATAGCACCAGAGAAATACCTGGAAACTGGAATGCATCCAGAAAAAACTAATTTTGCTGGGCCTACGTGATACTATATGACTTACAGAGTAGCAGGTTTTTCTGTAAAATGACGTTTTCCTTGAATTCCTAACATTACTACATGCCAGGTTACGTGGGGAGCCTATCGTTGTTAAAAAGGAAAAAATATTTATATTGATAATCTTTTTCTCATTTCCATTTGAATAATTTAATGACAGAGTTCATTTTTAAATACTAAATTATACATTTCTCTTGTGATTTATTATTGTATCCAGGGTATTGTGTCACTCTGTCTGCTGTTTGAAACTCTTCTTCAAACTTATCTCCCCCAACTCTTTTATCATCTACGAGAAATTGGGGCTCAACCGTGAGTATTTTTCTCTACTAATTGAAGAATAAATTGATATCAGAAGGCTCTTTTTCATCATCAAAGATACATTAATTTTTAAGAGACATTAAACTAACAGTTTCCCCAATAAAACAGTAATTATCAAGTAGTAAATTATAACTTGACATTGTGCCAGAAATTCTTGGGAGACTTACCAAAATCCTAATAAATTCTTATTTGCTTGGATTTTTGTGCTTGGTACAAGAATCACCAAAAGAACTAATTTCTATTCATAATGAAAGGTGTTGGCCAAACTGAGGCAAAAATTTGTGGAAACAAATACTACGTGAGAAATGTGATAATACTAAAATTAAGTCAGTTTAGGCCAAATTTATCAGAAAACAACTTATGAAAGACAGAAAGGTTAAAGTTTGCTGGCTTTCGTTAAAGGAATCTAGATCGATTATTTACCAATGGTTGTACACTGTGATTTTTTCTTCCAAAAGCTTGAATTTTTGTTCATTTATCTCAGTATGAGTTATCAGTGAATATGTAGGGTACCTGTGGACCTCATTATTATCGGTTCTCTTTTCTCTTTTTTAATTAACAGTGTCTTAAGGCAACAGAAATTTCCAAATGATTTATCAGTGTTTTGTTACTGTCTTCCTTTCTGTGTAACCATTTTCTCCTATATAAGGGCATATTTGAAAGGAGCACTAACTCTTTGAGACCACAAAAGTAGTTAATGGGAAATAGAATCTGTAGCTGATGGATGGATGGATGGATGAGTGGGTGGGTGGGTGGGTTTAAGAGACAGACCCAGATTCAAATTCTATCTCTACTAAACTATATAATCCTGATAAAGTTATTTAATTTACCTAAGCCTCAATTTCTTTCATTAAATCAAGATAATTTAATTTATTCATCTTTAAAATCAAGAGAATTCCTACCTCATGGAGTTGTTTAAAGATTTAATATGTGTATGTGTATATATGTATATATATATGTATATATATATGTATATATATATATACATATATATCTCCATTCTAAAATCACCATCGAATTTCAGACATTTTAGATCTTAGAAATGCCATTTATAAAACAATACCTCATATCATCCATTGATAACACCTAGGTGACACTCTTTCTTTTGTAGACATTAAAAAACAGGATTTTATTAATAATATTATAGGGGCTTCCCTGGTGGCGCAGTGGTTGCGCGTCCGCCTGCCGATGCAGGGGAACCGGGTTCGCGCCCCGGTCTGGGAAGATCCCACATGCCGCGGAGCGGCTGGGCCCGTGAGCCATGGCCGCTGGGCCTGCGCGTCCGGAGCCTGTGCTCCGCAAAGGGAGAGGCCACAACAGTGAGAGGCCCGCGTACAGCAAAAAAAAAAAATAATAATAATAATATTATAAAACAAGAATATGGCAGAAATATTTTATATTACATACAAGTCATTTTTTCTTGTGGTAAACTGACCTTTATTTTACTACTGTGAAATGAATGTTTGAATATAACTATGCTTTTCCTTACTAGAGTGAAGACATTTAGTTTATTGCTAGAAACTAAAATCCTGATTTTTTTCTAGTCTATTTATACACTTTAATCATTTAAAGGAACAAATTTATTTTAGTGAATTATTATAAACATTAAAATTCTGATGCAAGAGAAAATATAAATATTTAATTATCAGGCTAGAAATCAATTATTAAAAGGCTTTCATGAATTAAAACTAATGCTATTGGAAGGTTTCTAATTTAGAATTTAATTTTTTTACTAGATATAGGACTCTTCAGGATATCTCCTTCTTCTTGAATACTTAATGCATTTTATCTAAGTTATCATATTTATGGACAAATTATTCATAATATTCCATAATAATTCTTAATTAGCCTTTTAATATCTATAGAATCAGAGTGACATTACCGCTCTCATTCCTGAGATTGATATTTGTATCTTGTGTCTCTTTCTTGATTATTCTGGCCAGAGGTTTATTAATTTTATTCTTCTTTGAAAGAATCAGTTTTTGGTTTCATTGGTTTTGTTTTTCTATTTTCAGCTTCATTGAGTTATGCTCTTTTATTTGTTATTTCCTTCTGTATGCTTGCTTTAGTTTTGTTTTGGTCTTGTCTTTCTACTTGTTTAAGGTGAAATTTAGATAATTAATTTGAGACATTTCTTCTTTTCTAATATAAGCAATAATGTTATAAATTGCCCTCAAGGCACTGCTTTACCTCCACTCAACAAATTTTGATGTGTTATGTTTTCACTTTCATTCAATTCAAAATGTTTCTTAATTTCTCTTGTGACTTCCTCTTTGACCATAGTTTATATAAAACTGCATTGTTTAATTTCTAAATATTTGGAAAGATATTATATCTTTCTGTTATTGATTTCTATTGTAATTCTGTTACAGTTAGACAATGTGCTTCATAAGATTATAGTTCTTTTAAATGTGTTGCAGTTTGTTTTATGACCCAGAATATGATCTATCTTGTTGAATCTTCCATGTACACTTGAAAAGAATTCGTATGCTGCTAGTGTTGAGCAGAATGTTCTGTAAGTGGTAATCAAGTCAAGTTTGTTGATAATGTTCAAGACTTCTATACACTTGTTAATTTTCTGTCTACTTTTTCTATTGATTATTGAGAAAGAAGTGTTAGAGACTCCAATTATAATTGTGAATTTGTCTTTTTATTTCTGCATTGCTATATATATTTTTACTTCATGTATTTGACTCTGTTTTTAGGAGAATTGATCTTTTTATCATTATGTAATGTCTTTTCCTAGCAATAAATCTACTATGCCTGATATAGCCATTCCAGCTTTCTTTTTATTACAATTTGTATACTGTATTCTTTTCTATCTTTTTACTTTTAATGTATTGAATATCAATGTCTTTACTTTTCAGGTGGCTTTCTTGTCAAAATTATATTTGGGTCTTTCAGTGTGGCAGTTTCTCTTTTAATTGGTGTGTTTATTCCATTTACATTTAATGTAATTGATATTATTGGATTAAAATAATATCAATTGGGCTTCCCTGGTGGCGCAGTGGTTGCGCGTCCGCCTGCCGATGCAGGGGAACCGGGTTCGCGCCCCGGTCTGGGAGGATCCCACATGCCGCGGAGCAGCTGGGCCCGTGAGCCATGGCCGCTGGGCCTGCGCGTCCGGAGCCTGTGCTCTGCAATGGGAGAGGCCACAACAGTGAGAGGCCCACGTACCACAAAAAAAAAAAATAATAATATCAATTGATATTATTTACTATCTTGATAGACATTTTTTTGTTTGTCCCATGTGCTCTTTATTCTTTTTTTCCTCTTTTCCTGCCTACTTTTTTTTTTTTAATATTTATTTATTTATTTTTGGCCTCATCGGGTCTTAGTTGTGGCACACGGGATCTTTCATTGCAGCATGCAGGCTTCTCTCTAGTTGTGGTGCGGGGATTTAGTTGCCCTGCGGCATGTGGGATCTTAGTTCCCTGACCAGGGATCAAACCCACGTCCCCTGCATTGAAAGGCAGATTCTCAACTACTGGACCACCAAGGAAGTCCCTCCTGCCTACTTTTGTTTGTTTGTTTGTTTGTTTTTAATTCATTTATTATTTATTTATTTATTTTCTTTATTTTTGGTTGCATTGGGTCTTAGTTGCGGCACACGGGGTCTTCGTCAGGCATACAGGATCTTTCGTTGCAGTATGCGGGCTTCTCTCTAGTCGTGGCGTGCGGGTTTTCTCTTCTCTAGTTGTGGCACACAGGCTCCAGGGCAGGTGGGCTCTGTAGTTGTGGCGTGCAGGTTCCAGAGCATGTGGGCTCTGTAGTTTGTGGCACGCGGGCTCTAGTTGAGGCGCATGAGCTCAGTAGTTGTAGCATGTGGACTTAATTGCCCCACAGCATGTGGGATCTTAGTTCCTTGACCAGGGATCAAACCTGTGTCCCCTGCATTGTAAGGTGGATTCTTTACCACTGGACCACCAGGGAAGTTCCCCTCCTGACTACTTTTGAATTGAATAATTTTTTACTCCACTTTATCTCCAGTATTGGATTATTATTTATACCTTTCTAAAAATATTTTTTGATAAGTGTCTGTCTTAGTTCAGTCTGCTATAACAAATTACCGTAAACTGTATGGCTTATAAACAACAGAAATTTATTTCTCACGGTTTTGGAGACTGGAAGTCTAAGATCAGGTTGCTACCATGGTTGAGTTCCAGAGAGGACCTTCTTCTAAGTTGCAGACTGCTTCTCATTGTATCCTCACATGATGGAGAGCAGAGAGGAAAAAGAAGCTCTCACATGACTCTTATGAAGGCACTAATCCCAAACATGAGGACCTACCTTTATAACTTTATCTAATGCTAATTAACTTCCAAAGGCCACACACCTCTTTCCTAATACCATCACATTGGGGGGTAATTTCAATATATGAATTTGGGTGTGGGAGTGCGGACACAAGCATTCAGTCTATAACAGTGTCCTAGGATTTACAATATACATCTTTAATTTATCACCTTCTACTTTCAAATAAACTCCAGGCCTGGAGGGTTTCATGGGCAAATTCTACAAAACACATCAGGAAGAAATAATATCAATTATTGTTTTTCTGTGGCTGCTGTCAAGATCTTTGTCTTTAGATCTTAGCAGTTTGATTATGATGTATCTGGACCTGGATTTCTTGGATTTATCCTGTTTAGGGTTTGCTTAACATCTTGAATTTGAGGCTTATTTCTTTTGCCAAATTTAGGAAGTTTTCAACCATTATTTCTTCAAAGATTTTTTTCTGCACCACACTCATTATCCTTTTCTTCTGGGACACAAATATTAAAACTTTTATTCTTATGTCACAGCTTCCTGAAGCTCTGTTCATTTTGTTTTCAATCCTTTTTACTCTCTAGTTCAGATTGGACACTTCTATTGATTTATATTTAAATTCACTGGCTCTCTCAATGGTTATTTCCATTTTGCTATTGGATCCACCCAGTGAGTGTTGTTTTGTTGTTGTTATTGTTTTTGTTGTTTTCGTATTTATCAGTTCTAAAATTTCCATTTGGTTCTTAACAAAACTCAGAATTGTGCATTAATAAGGGCAAATTCTACTATACATAAATTATCCCTCAATAAACTTTATTTCTAAGAAATTGAATCTGTGCTGTATACTAGGGAGCAGAAGGCATGATGTGTGGTGCTGTTGTTCTAATAAGACTGAGAGATCCAGTAAAATGAAACTAGTTGAAGTTAATAATTTAGACTTAAAAGTTAGTGAATTATTTAAATTTAAAATAATTGATGGCTAAAAGTTTCTTTGGCATCTATAAACAGATATTCTAAAACCAACCAAAAATCTTGATTTATCAGTACTACTGCCTACATGTACTTTGTTATATTAGAACAATAGTTATCTAGTATTGAGGAATTTCTGAAACTTGGGGGCCCTTTTTCAGTCTTAAGAAAATTAATATGACACCAACAAAGGCAATCTCTCAATCCCATTTTCTCTTTTAAGAAAAAGTACAGATATTTATCTGTATAACAATTTTAACAAAGAATTTGACTAGAACCTCTCAGGGACAGTCAAGTGATGTTTAATTGCCAATAGACAGTACAGAAATTGAGAGACTATTTAATCTCTTCAGGCACCAAAGCCAAAGAGTTTGTTTCCTGATTCTAGAGATAAATTGTATTGTAACATAACCTATTTATGAAACAGTAGGATCTCATACTTCTTAGGACTTTTTTTTGCAAAATAGAATTTAATTGAATTTTCTGGTTGATTTTTCAGAGTTCTGATGACCTCCTCTATAAAACTAAGGGTTTCAAATCAGAGATCTATTTCTAAGGTCCCTTATAGCTTTTTCTTTTTTTTAAGATTTAATTTTATTTTTAGCAGCGTTGGGTCTTTGTTGCTGTGCACAGGCTTTCTCTAGTTGTCGTGAGCAGGAGCTACTCTTCATTGTGGTGCTTGGGCTTCTCCTTGCGGTGGCTTCTCTTGTTGCAGAGCACCGGCTCTAGGTGCATGGGCTCAATAGTTGTGGCTCGCAGGCTCTAAAGCGCAGTCTCAGTGGTTTGAGGCATGGGCTTAGCTGCTCCATGGCATGTGGGATCTTCCCAGACCAGGGATCAAACCTGTGTCCCCTGCATTGGCAGGCGGATTCTTATCCACTGTGCCACCATGGAAGTCCCCCTATAGCTTTAAAACTAGTTTTCTTTGTCTTTTTTCATCCTTTGTAGCCATTTGAGTGAAATGTAGGAATATGATTTATTGAATTGGAAAAATATGCAGCTATCAAGCTCTTTCAAGTATCTTGAATAAAAATTCAAATGTTCTTGGCTTGGCTGGAACTGTTAAGACTATAAGATCACCTCATTGATAGCTAATTAGTACACACCCTGAAAAACAGAATGTAGAAGTGAGTTTTCTAAAGAATGAACTCTAACATAAAGTAGGACCCAGGAATATAATTCTTTCTCTTAATGCTTTTGAGACCACTAATTTGAGGACTCATGGTTTCTCACCATTGCACTTTTTACAGCTTTTAATAGAGTATTTGAGTTTTTTAAAATTTATTTTATTGAAGTATAGTTGATTTACAATGTTGTGTTAGTCACAGCAGTGTTTCAGTTATACATATATATGCATTCTTTTTCATATTCTTTCCATTATGGTTTATCACAGGATATTGAATATAGTTCCCTGTAGGAACAGTAGGACCTACAACAGTAGGACCTTGTTGTTTATCCATTCAGTACCATAATAGTTTGCATCTGCTAATCCCAAACTCCCCATCTATCCCTCCCCCCTCCCCCTTGGCAACCACAAGTCTGTTTTCTATGTCTGTGAGCCTGTTTCTGTTTCATAGATAAGTTCATTTGTGTCATATTTTAGATTCCACATATAAGTGATTTCATGTGGTATTTGTCTTTCTCTTTCTGACTTCCTTCACTTAGTATGATAATCACTAGGTCCATCCATGTTGCTGCAAATGGCATTATTTCATTCTTTTTTATGACTGAGTAGTATTCCATTGTATATATGTAGAGTGCTTGAGTTTTAAATGCCCATGTGATTTTTCAGACCCACAAAGGAGTTACCTAATAATGGAACTGGTTGAGTTCTTCTGATATTGCTTTTTGATGAGAAAAAAATTCCACTGGTAAAATTTCTTTTTTTTCTTTGCTTACAGACTTCGCATATCATTTAAATGGATGGTTCGAGCTTTCTCTGGATACTTAGCTACAGATCAACTCTTGCTTTTGTGGGATAGAATCCTAGGGTACAACTCTCTGGAAATTCTTGCTGGTAAGAGTAAGTGCTTGTTTGTAAAACACATGCTCTTTCTATAGTAAAGCCCCTTTCCTTTCTAACATTCACCATCTGTAATTGGAATTTGAGTCTACAGTTGTCTGGCATTTCTAATTCATGAACATTTAGTAGATTTATCTGCCTTAGAAGACAAGCACTGAGATTCTGCAATCTAAATACGTCTGTATAACTGCCCATCACGTCTATTCGTAGTCTTTTGTCGTTGCTTCTAGGAATGTCCAGGTCCCCTCCCCTGCTTTTAGTCCAGCCAGGGCTTACGGACTCAGCACCTGTGAGGTTTGCACAGCAGAGTGTAGGTATACTTCTGTTCTTTTCCTGGCTCCTCTGACTACCTTAGTGTTCTGTTCTGTGCCCTTTTTCAACTACTACCTAAAATCCAAACTGAGACTGAGCCTCTCTGCACAGTTGAAATCTCAGCTCTTCTGGACTTCAGTTTATACTGAACTCAAAACCTTTTCCTTGTTGCTAACAGTCTCTGACTCCTGCCCTGGTAACTGAGTTTCTCCTTTTACATATTCTCTTAAGCCAAAAAGAAATTCATCTTTTTTTCAGAAAGCCACAAATCCATCTCTTATTTAATAATTAAGTTCTTACAACAGATATACACAGAGGGCAACTGTGTGATAACACATAGGGCACAGATTTCTTATTATATTATTTTGCTTCTCTGTGTGTAAAATAGACTCAATTATTTTTATCATTGAAATTATCAGGGAATTCAAATAAGTATTACAGGGTTTTCACATGGATGGAGAGCGAGAAGTTGGCAGAGTGCTGGTTCCAACCTTCTCCAGTTTTGTGATATTGAACAAATTATTTAATCTTTACCCAGTGATAGCATTGTAAAGACACCTCTCTGGGCCATTTGGAAATAATGCTTAATTGATGACCCTTTTCTTGCAGAAGATTCTCTAGGTACCATATTAACATATTTTTGAATGCTGAGAGTTCGAGTAATTAGATGGCATTTTGAAAACGAAAATTGAGGTAATAATAAAGTGCCATGAAGATAAATGTTGCCCCTGGTATAATGAGAGATATCATTTACTGGGGTTTTTAACAACTCCCAGTATCCTTCTATCTCAGTTGTTTTTAAAGCCCATACAAATATGAGTTAGGAAAAAATGGTCTGCCATCACCTCTTTTGGCTGAATGGCAGTGATACATACAATCTAGAGACAGAAGGGAATCCTAGAGGTCATCAGGTATAACTTCTTTTAAATATTTTTGACAGGCAGTCCTTATCCTGTGTTTGAACATTCAGTGTTGGATAATCCCTGTCTTACCAAGTAGCCCATTTCATTTCTGGATAATATAACTTTTTTTTTTTTGGCCACATTGCATGGTGTGTGGGATCTTAGTTCCCCCACCATGGATCAAACCTGCACCCCCTGCAGTGGAAGTGTGGGATCTTAACCACTAGACCTCCAGGGAAGTCCCTGAATAATATAACTTGTTAAAATGTACTACTTTTAAACCAGGATCATCATCATGTTTTTTCTACTCTCTCACCCCCTCCTTTCCTCAAAGTCTTCTATTTTCCAGGCTAAGTTGTCTTGTTTTTTGCTACCATTTCTCAGGTAACAGGATTTTAGATTTTCTACCAAATAACTCTTCTGGGTAGGGCATAAATTTTGAAGAGTATTGTATGTAGCTTTTTCTATCATTTCAAAAAACATTAGAGCTTGTTAAAGAAATGGGCTCAGTATTAGAAAGTACTTTCTAATAATTAGGACTTTCCAAAAGTAGAATGGGCTTTTTAACTGTCATCTGAAGGGTTAAGAGGTTTTCTATCATGAAAGAAACGTTGAATTGGAAGACCTTCAAAGCATCTTCCAATTTAAAGTCTCCCATTCTGTGACTTATTACCCCTCAGCAAACTGAAGTGAAAGAGAAATGAATTTTGAATGCTGCATTTGCTCTAAGCCACGTACTCTGCTGTAAGCTTAATACATTAATACAAAAGTTATTGATGTATAGGTAGAAATGCAGTTCACAATATTGCATCCATTCACTTTCTCTGAGTGTTTTTAAAAAATCAACAGAGGGGCTTCCCTGGTGGCGCGGTGGTTGAGAGTCCGCCTGCCGATGCAGGGGACACGGGTTCGTGCCCCGGTCCGGGAAG
>NC_041220.1:91086629-91089928 GCF_002837175.3 Physeter macrocephalus | reverse complement strand
CTGCAAAAAAAAAAAAAAAAAAAAAAGAATCCACCTGCCAGTGCAGGGGACACAGGTTTGATACATGGTCCAGGAAGATCCCACATGCTGTGGAGCAACTAAACCCGTGCGCCACAACTACTGAGCCCATGCGCCTAGAGCCCACATGCTCTGCAACAAGAGAAGCCACTGCAATGAGAAGCCCGCACACCGAAACAACGACCCAACACAGCCAAAAGTAAAAACAAACAAATAAATAAATTTATTTTTTTTTTAAATCTACAGAGAAGAATTGTAGAACATCTAGAAATGGAATTAGACTAATGGGAATTCCTACCATGGAATTCAGATAAAGAGCCATAGGGTAGGTAATTGCATGTAGATGTGTATATAAGTTAGTTTTGATTATTTTATACATTTTTTGGTCTGAATATTTTGTGACCACCTTTTTTGCTCAAGTGAGCTTATGTAGTCTTTAGAAATATTTTAGTAAATATTACTGGTTTCAATTGTGAACTAATTAGGGCCTTTTGAAGAACAGTTTAAAGCATAGGTGTCTTAATGTTCATGATAGAGTTGCTTAAAATTACAGTAATGAGAACAGTTTAAAAGACCAAAAGTAAATATTTGAGTTTCTATATTTCATATGAAGCATGACTTCAGTTGAAAATATCCCAGGACTTCCCTGGTGGCGCAGTGGTTAAGAATCAGCCTGCCAATGTAGGGGACATGGGTTCGAGCCCTGGTCCGGGAAGATCCCACCTGCCGCGGAGCAACTAAGCCCGTGGGCCACAACTACTGAGCCTGCACTCTAGAGCCCGTGAGCCACAACTATTGAAGCCCCCGTGCCTAGAGCCCATGCGCCGCAACAAGAGAAGCCACCACAATGAGAAGCCTGTGCACTGCAACAATGAGTAGCCCCAGCTCGCCACAACTAGAGAAAGCCCACGCTCAGCAATGAAGACCCAACACAGCCCAAAAAAACAAAAAAATTTTTTAATTAAAAAAAAAAAGAAAATATCCCAAAGTATAGACCTCTTCTCCTTGGCAAATAAACCTGCTCTGAGGAAGGACTGGGCAAAGCAATCATGAAGCAGACGGAAAGGAACTTCTGTGATGTGACACTAAGATAAATAAAGGTTGTGAGCACATAAGCATTTTGGATGCTGAAGTCAATTAGTAACTACTCTTTTATTCCCCCTCTTATCTACCTTTGGAAAAACTATATATTTCCCACCATGTAAAACTCTTTCCTGCTACAGCGGAAAATTTGACCATCCTGTCAAGCTTTCACCAACTCCGTTAAATTATACTCAAAAAAGGAAATAGTGACCACAACCCTTAGCTCCTAAAATGTCTCCATTTTCAAATATGATTCCAGATATTAGAAAATTATAAAGAAGTTGTTGGTCCACAGAAATGGTTTTCTTTGATATTCTTGTAAAAATGGAAGCTGAGGGACTTTAGGTACTTAACTTTTCTCCATTTCAATTAAAGGGTAAATTCTTTGCCCCCGGTCTCTTATATCCCTTGTTACATATTAAATAATCCCAGCTGATGACTTTTTAAATTTTGTTTTACCACTACCATCTTTTTTTCTCCCAGAATTTTCCTAACTAGTTCTAATGCTTTTTTTGACAAACTGTCCAAAATCTGTTGTCCCCTCAAAAAATGCCTGTGCTTCCCAGTCACTCTGCCTCTATCTGGGGAAATTAAGAGACCTGGATCCTGACTTCTACTCCATAGGCATGACCCTTATCAGGTGGTCCAGAGCCCAGGACCACCATGCATCATCCTTCAGGCCATCTCTGGAAAACCATTCTTTTTTTTTTTTAATTGAAATATAGTTGATTTACAATGTTGGGTTAATTTCTGCTGTACAGCAAAGTGACTCAGTTATACATGTATATACAGTCTTTTTTATATTCTTTTCCATTATGGTTTATCCCAGGGGAAAACCATTCTGAGAGACAGAAGAGAAGGTGATTCTTAGGAAAGCACACAGATTTCTATATCAGGGATGAGTCATTACTGCTCACCTTCAATCTCAAAAATGTCATCACATAGTGGTTAAATGCTTGAGCTCTAGGGCCAGAGTTGAGTAGTCACTCTACTATTTTCTACCTGTGTGACTCTGAATATGTCATCCAAACTCACAGTGCCTCAGTTTCTACATTAGTAAAATGGGGCTAACAATAGTACTTAACTCATTTTTGGTATGAGAATTAACTGCTATTATCATTATTATTACTTCCATAGTAAAAATGTATTTTTAAAAAACATTTGCATTATCTATGCAATATACTTAGGAACGAGTCTTCCAAATAATTTTAAAGTTTCCTTACCATTCCTTTCCTAAACTTTAAGGACTTGTTGGGTAGGGAATGTACTACCGCTACTAGTGATGAAAAAAAATGGGGAGAAGTCAAGAGTCATCTCCAGGCAGTACGTTTCCTTATCAGAGTTGCCTGAACCTATTACATGGTCCTTCCATTGTTCATGATGACTCATTCACTTCCGCAAAGTTTTATGGTAGATTATGTAATAAGACATAATGCATGTCAGCATTACTCTCTTTTCATATGCAGATGATTAATGGGAACAAAAATCCAAATGTTTTCTACTCAGTATATATTATTGACCTTCAAGATGTTCTATAATGGTTTGGTTTATTTTCTTTTCAAAGTTTCAACTTCTTTTTCTGTGGCCAACATTAATGTAAATGTCAGGATCAATCCCACAGTAGCCCGCCCCACAGACACATCCATTTATGATACTCTAAGAAAGTCAATGCTGAGTGTAAAAATATAAATATAACAAAATAGTATAAAAATATTTTTAGGGAAAGACTTTATTGCCACATTTTTATCAGGATACCTCCTTGATACATATGAAACATCATCTGATATATTTAAAAATTCAGTCTGCATATAACTTTCCAGAAGCCTCTCCACTGCATCAGTAAGAAACACCTGCATCAAAATAAACCTTTATTTATAAGATAGTCATTAGATCTTCATGCCAGTTAAAAATTGTTACAATTGAAGTTATAGGTATGAAACAATTTATAAAATGGCTTTTTTAAAACCACTAAAATTTCCCTTTTTCCCAAAACTGCATCGTCAAGCCACTGTTCTCCAGAGGAGACAATTTCCATTCATCACAAGGCCTTAACTCAGAATGCAGCATGCAGTTGTGAAGCACTGATTCTGAGCCCTC
The DNA here is from genome assembly GCF_002837175.3 of Physeter macrocephalus. Taxonomy (NCBI): domain Eukaryota; kingdom Metazoa; phylum Chordata; class Mammalia; order Artiodactyla; family Physeteridae; genus Physeter; species Physeter macrocephalus. The sequence goes on along the minus strand of NC_041220.1, from coordinate 91,086,730 downwards.
ATAGTGGGTTGTGGGCATAGCAGTAAAATTGTCTGGCTGGGGGCTTCCCTGGTGGCGCAGTGGTTGAGAGTCCGCCTGCCGATGCAGGGGACACGGGTTCG
>NC_041220.1:91034002-91086613 GCF_002837175.3 Physeter macrocephalus | reverse complement strand
GGGCCCGTGAGCCATGGCCGCTGAGCCTGTGCGTCCGGAGCCTGTGCTCCGCAACGGGAGAGGCCACAGCAGTGAGAGGCCCGCGTACCGCAAAAAAAAAAAAAAAAATTGTCTGTCTGATGAGTAGACCAGCAGTTGAAATAGTGTGCATTCTTTTCCAGTCCTGGCAGCTGCTGTGTTTGCTTTCCGAGCAGTGAACCTGATGGAGGTGACATCACTGGCTGCAGCTGAAGTAAGGATAAGTTTCACTCAGATGGGATGGAAATAGTTCCTGAGAGATTGCCAGGCTCAGGCACTTTAGTGTCAGATGCATAGGACACACATTACTCGCAGCCTAATTTTTTAACTTGGGTAAAACCCATAAGTTTTGAGCTAAGTAATATTAAGTATTCAGAATTCCTTAATTACTTGAAAACAATGTTCTTGTGAAGGAGTCATAAACAAGATTATTATGGGAAACCACTATAACCGTTACAGGAAACAAGATACCTAGTAGTTTTAATAGAAACTATTGGGGCTTATGTTGCATTTTCTTATAATTGTTCACATCCATGTGTTATGCTTATAGAACAAAGACAGACTAGTTGAAAGAATTAAAGAGCATGTGTTTGGATGATATAGTAAAGATACATGGGCTTTTTGGTTATTTTTAGTTGTGAGTTAATTATTTAAAGCTCGTTTCTTTTCAGTAATGTATCTTACACCTGACGCATGGTTCAATTAAATAGTGGCTTACAATATTACTCTATTTGTTATCTCTCATAGAAATGTAAATTTTATCCTTAAAATAGCTGCCTACATTCTTTGTTTAAAGGGAAGAGGATGTTTATGCATCTTGCAACTGAGTAAACATTAGTTCCATCTTAAAGTGATTTCCTAAAGTCAGTTACTCCTTAGTATAACGGGACTAGGATTCATAATGTACGTTTATTTATAGAAGCAAGTTGAAATGTTAGACCTCTTATAAACTCATGCTACCTTGTATATTTGAAGACGGCTCAAGGCTAAAGTCCAGATTATTTTCTACTACACATTTGAGTATTTTGCACATGTTCTAGCATTAAGATGTTCAGAAAAGAGAAAGAAGGTTGTAGCTTCAGTACAGAGATTTGGGACCAATCTGAAGAATTTAGAATGTGTCGATATCAGAATTACATTGTAAAGGTGTTTCTGTGTTTATTTCATAGGCTTCACTTTGCTGATCAGAATGCCGATATTAATCATTCCTTTTGTTTTTTGTTTCAGGCAGTTCTTGCTGACCTTTCTACTTTAAAAGTTATGCCTCTTCTTCAAATTTTTCTGTTTGCTACTGTCACCTGATCTTCTTCAAGGTCACTGACAACACATCTAGTTTTTCATTAGAAAGTAATCATGAACTATGCAAACTCTGCATAAAACCAAAATTAAACTTTGCATATAAGCCAATAAAGATCATGTTCCTCCTCAGTTAAACCTAAGTAGTTTTTCACTTTTTGAAACAATAACTCTGCACACCACGTATTGCACTGCATGCTGCTGATTTTCAAGAGAGAAGCAGTAGATATAACTTCTGCTAAATTGAGCATACATAGCATAGATAACCCTGGCTTGTAAAAGGCATGTAACAATATATGCAATAAGAACTAAAGATACTGTAAAAAACTTGAATAGGTAATGTAGCCTCTGGGACAGTTCTCTTATGTCAGCTTGTAAATTTATCTCTAGATAATGAATCATTTTGTCTTATAAATTGCTTTTCACTCAAAGCCAGGGGTGGGGTAGGATGTGGGAAAACTTGGAAAAGATAATGCTTTTAAGTAGGAATTCAAATGTACTTTGGTGTTTTTAACAACTTTTCTCTCATCAGAGATCTTCGAGATCCCTCTCCATTTTATTTCTCCCTCTATTGGGGAAGGTCAAATACAGTTGTCTCCACCTGACAGTGTTTTATTCATCACTTTCTGAAAAAAGAAAATAGAATGATCCCTTTAAATTTCTCAACCCTCCATCTCTTAGTTAGAAGACTTGACACTGCTAAGATCTGTTGCCAGATTCCATTACTTTGGAAGTATACAAAGAGGACACCCAAGGACTCAATGAAGGGAATGAAAAATCAAAACCATATGCACTTTTACTGAAGCTTGGTTTAATGAGATTTACTTCTAGGGCTGAGCAGCTTAGTGAGACCAGAAGTAGGTATTATACATTCATTCTAGAACTGAAGACATTATGCAAGGCATCAGTCTTATTTTGGTCCTTATTGTAAGTGGAGGGTCTTATTTTATATTACTTCTTAGAGACCTAGCATTTCTATAATGCAGAATGATAGAATGTGAAAAAAAAGTCCAAAAATCATTGTCTTTCAATTTTATACTCAAATTCAAGATGCTGATCACTTCAATAAAATTCTGAATCAATAGATTGATAGTCTTACTGAATGCTTAGAATTGTATTAAGTTTTATCAAAATCTATTTCCCGAGTCTTTTATTTAGAGAGTATATTTTTAGGAAATGTATGAGGTTTAGCACAAGACTGCAAGTGTGGTGGAATTTTATATAACTACTAGTTATTAATTTGGAAATCTATATAATTGCTTTTATTCATCAGGTACTTGTTGACTTATTGAGGACTAAATCATTTATTCAGTGATTGATTCTTAATAAACTCCATGTTATTGCTTTTGAAGGCGATACAATTTTAATCGTACACTTTGCCATTCTGTGTATACAAATGCACATTCATCACAGGGATAAGCATATACCCATGATTGTTAAGAAGAGAGAGAGTTTTAAATGATTAAGGTCAAATGTGTACAGATACACCCACCTTTGGCTTTTTTCTTTAGGAGAATATTCATAAGCTTTTTAAAAAGTAGCAATGTAGTAATCTAGTAGGAGAAACGTTAAACTGGAGGAGTTCTTGTCCTAGCTTGAAGTCCCCAGATAATCTAATCTCTCTTATCTGTAATTTGGGTGGGGTATGCGGGGGAGAGGACAGGCAGCGGGAAAGTTTTGTATTTGCTCTGTTTACCTTACAGGGTTGAGTAAGACCAAATGAGAAAATGCATTTGAAAGTGATTTTTTTTTTTAACTACAAAGCACCAAGCAAATATAAGAGGTTGTCAGTAATTAATTTTGTTTTGTTTTATTTATTTATTTTTTGGCTGTGTTAGGTCTTCGTGGCTGAGCGCGCGGGCTTTCTCTAGTTGCGGTGAGCCGGGGCTGGTCTTCATTGCAGTGCACGGGCTTCTCATTGCAGTGGCTTCTCCTGTTGCGGAGCACGGGCTCTAGGTACACAGGCTTCAGTAGTTGTGGCTCGCAGGCTCTAGAGTGCAGGCTCAGTAGTTGTGGTGCACGGGCTTAGCTGCTTTGCGGCACGTGGGATCTTCCTGGACCAGGGCTCGAACCCGTGTCCCCTGCAATGGCAGGTGGATTCGTAACCACTGCGCCACCAGGGACGTCCCAGTAATTAATTTTAAATATGACATTTTAAGATCAAGTGGTAGAAGATAAGATGTGAAGAATGCCCAACTTCATTAGCATTTGTATGACTTTGATAATTTGAGACTTCATCTATATCTATAAGAAAATGAATGGACCATGGCATAGCAGATCCTTTCATTTGGAACAGATGGCTCTAGCCAGTCATTCTGAATCTGAACGCCAAAGCCAAACCTAGTAGGCTGCCACACATTTGGCTGCTGTCACAAACCCCTCTCAGCCATATGCTGCTCTTGGCTGCTTGTTAAAATACTGCATTGAGGGCAGTCAGGTTGCCTTGCCCACTCCATCTCTAACTACACTCCTCACACTACTTCTCTTGACCTCCTCCCTCCAGCATTCTCCCACGCCATCTCCTACCAACCCCTGGTAGCCCCTCCAATAGGCCCTGCCAGTGATCACAATGATCTGAGTGACCAGTGATAATTACATCATTATTCTACCTGTGGCATTCTTACTGATGGTGAAATAGCCTAATAGATGAATGGCATTTGGCTCTTCTGGATATCAGTTCACTCACTATGTATGTATGTAATATGTATGATCTTATATTGTGGAAGAGTTTATTGAACAATCTTTTAGGTCAGAATGTTTCGGTAATGCAGCCTTCTGGCTAATTGAAATTTTCAGTGTATCTTAAATGCATAGCACCCCCTTACACTCTGCATGTACTCTCTCTGCCTATTTCATAGAGAAAATAGAGACCATTAGGCTTGAACTCCCTCAGGCTTCCACTTCACAATTTAGCTTTATTCCCCTATACTCATCTTCTTCCTTGTCTCAGGAAGTATCTAATCTGTTCTTGCAGCTCTCTAAATACAGGTTTGATTGTGTCACTTACACACTTAAAAATTAAATGATACCACATTACTTAAAGGATAAAGTCCAGGCTCTGTAGCAGTGTGGGGGAAATTCACCACAGCTGGATCTTTCCATTCCTGTTCTCTCACACTGATCTGTTATCCTGTGCTTCATCCTCACCAAATTGCGTTCTCATCCTCAACCAGCTATGGCCTTGTACTTTATCTCTGCCAGAAGGACCTCCATTTTTCAAGGCCCCACTAAAAAACTCTCCTCTACTGTAAGATACCCTGGAGCCTATAAATTAGAATTAATTACACCCTTCTCTTTGTTCTCATAAAACTGCTCATTTACTAATATGGTGCTTAGAATATTGAGTGCTAGTTTTTTGTGTATGTATTGAGTCTCACATCACTTTGTTCTGAAGTCAATTTTCATTGACTAGTCCTAGGAATGGAAAATGAAAGAAATTTGTCCATGTGTGTTTGTACCGCCGGACTTGTTCTAAAAATTGTTGGAATCTGTTCAACAATTATGTTTTTCTTAAAATATAATTCCTCCTAAGTATCTATAGTCTCCCTTCTTCTGCAAAGGCTCTAGTTTTTATTTGGAGATCTACTCCTCCTCCATGCGCTTCACATGAGGCTGACTCCCACCTCCAGGACCTCTGGGTCCTGGCCAAGCCATCATTATGTACCATCTCTCTGGCCACAAGAATTGCTTCAGGATCCATGCAAAACCTAAGACTGTGCAAAATCAATGAAACTTGATTATGAGGCTTTGGTTTAATCTTTCAGGGAAGCTGGATATAAACAAGAGAGTATATAGGGTCTGGAGCTGCTGCAGCCTAGGAATGCAAAAAGCGAGAAGCTGCTCTGTTGACCTTGTTAATTCCCAGGTCGCACTCCATCAGTCTACCCCTGGACTGTTTTGTTACATGAGCCAAAAGATTCTCTTTGCAATAGAAAGGATCCTAACTGAAGGTATAGTTATTTTACCTTTTAGGTGATCCTCTACAACATGGCTATCATCTTTGGTACAGGACCCCTATCTACACACTGGTTAAACTAGCGGAATCTTTTAAAACTTTTTTCAGTCAAGACACAAGGATGAAATCTGTGTTCCAGACGTACTAAGCAACCTGCAGTACCTTAAACACATGGTAAGTCTCTCTCTCCTTTGGCCCTTTGCCCATACAGCACCCTCTGCTCGGAATGCCTTCTCTACCTAACTCTTACTTGTACCTCAAAACCCAACTCAGGTGTTGCATCATCAGGGAAGATCGCTTCTCTTATGAATTCTCCTCATACCCTAAAAATACATAAGCAGTATCCTAATGATATGTTAGCTGGTCTTTGTCTTCCACTAGACAGATTCCTTAAGGGCAAAAATGGTTTCTTTTTCAGCTTTATATCTCTAGAACCTGGCCATATTTCTTGCCCATAGTGAGCTTTAGTCAGTGCTTATTGAATGAACAAATGAAGTCATCTAATTCACTCATTTTACTAATGAGGAAAATTGCTCAGTTCAGAGTAATAACTCACTTGTTCAGTGTCACTCAGCTATTTTACCTACTAAGTTGATTTGTGGAGTTGCCTGTGGAAGTCCAAAAAGGAAGAATATTTTGAGAGAAAAAAACGTACGTGCTTCAGCTCACTCAAGTTATTTCATTTAAGTCAACTTTATTAAGATATAATTTATGTACAATAAAATGTATTCATTTAAATTATACAGTTCTATAAAGTTTGACAAATGTATAAACCCATGTCACCACCACCACAGTCAAGGTACACGACTTTTCCATCACCTGAAACAATTCTCTTTATGCTCCTTCCCATTTGATCTTCCATATGCACATTCATTCCAAACAACCATTGATCTGCTCTGTCCCTAAATATTACATTGGTCTTTTCTGGAGTTTCATGTAAATGGAATCATACATATGTACTCTTTTGTGTCTGACTTCTTTTGCTCAGCATGATGTTCTGAGATTCATCCATGTTGTGTGATTAGTTTTCCATTCCTTTTTATGACTTAGTAGTATTTCATACAGTTTGTTTACCCATCATTGTTAATGGGCATCCATGTTGTTCTCATGTTTTCATGTATTATGGATACAGCTACTATAAACATTTGTGTGCAAGCCTTCATGTAGAAGGCTTCATGTATCTTCATTTCTTTAGGGTAAATACCTAGGAGGAGAATTGCTGAGTCATATGTAAGCATAAATTTAACTTTCTAAGAAACCTCCGAACTCTTTTCTGAAGTGGTTCTACCAGTTTACATTCCCACTAGCAATTTATAAGAGTTCCAGTTGCTCCAGATCCTCACCAACACTTGGTGTTATCATGTTAGTCATTCTAATAGGTGGTTTTAATTTGCATTTCCCTAGTTACGTGTGATGTTGAGCATCTTTTTATGTTCTTTTGCCATTTATACATATCCTTTTATGAAGTGTCTAAATCTTTTGCCCATATTTAATCAGTTACCTGAAGCTGTAAGAATTCTTTATTCTGGTTACACTTCTGGTTTGTAAAATTTTCTCTCAGCCTGTGGCTTGTCTTTTAATTTTTAACTATCTTTTAAAGAGCAAAAGTTTTAATTTTGTTGAATCAGTTTATCCATTTTTTTATGGTTCATACTTTTTGTCTCCTATCTAATAAATCTTTTTATAACTCACGGTTATAAAAATTTTTTTCTATGTTTGTTTCTAGAAATTTTATAGTTTTAGCTCTTACATTTAGGCCTTTGATTCTTTTTTTTTTTTTTTTTTTTTTTTTAGTTAATTTTTGTGTATGGTACCAATTAAGGGTTGAGAGTCACATTTTGCATATGGATGTACAATTGTTCCAGCACCATTTGCTAAAAAACTATCCTTTTATGTCAGCACCTCTGTATAAAATCAATTGATCATATATCTTTGGGTTTATTTCTGGACTCTTTATTCTGCTCCATGGATTCATGTCTATACTTATTCCAATATCACACTGTCTTGATTTTTGTAGCTTTAGAGTAAATCTTGAAATCAAGTAGTATAAGTACTCTAATTTTGCTCACCTATGTCAAAACTATTTTGGCTGTTTTAAGTTATTTGCATTTCTAAATAATTCTTAGAATCAGCTTTTTCATTTGTACCCAAAAAAAAGAAGCTGCTACAATTTTTATTTTTATTGAGATAGCATTAAATCTATAAATAGGTTTGGGAACAATTGATATCTTAACAATATTGAATCTACCAGTCCATGAACATGGACTACCTCTTCATTTTCTTTAGGTTTTGTTTAGTTTCACTCAGCAATATTTTGTAGTTCTCCATGTAGAGTTCTTGCACATATTTTGTTAAAATTATCCCTAATTATTTCACTTTTTATGCTATTGTAAATGGTATTTTTAATTTCAATTTCCAATGGTTTGTTAATATATAGAAATACAGTTGCTTATTTTACATTGACCTTGTATCCTGAGATCTTGCTAAACTTACTACTTCTAGTATCCCTTTTTGTAGCTGCCCTAGGATTTTCTACATATACAATGTGTCATCTATAAATAAAGACACTTTTACATTTTTTTTCAAATCTATATGCCTTTTATTTCTTTTTCTTCCTTTATTCACTGACTGGAACCTTCAGTAGAATATAGAAGTGCTGCAGCTCACCTAATTTTAAATTAAATGTACTCCTTTCTTGAATAAGTGCAACAAATATTTTAAATATATGTCCATTTACTAGTTTGGCCAGTTTAGGGATTAAACAGTAGAAGGAAATGAGACAGATTCAGAATGAGGTGGGGAGACATATTGGTACAAAGTGAAGATAACTTTGTTAAGTTTTATTTTGCTGATGATCCAAATCGCTTCTTCAGATCATTTAATTAAACAATTGGCCTCAGGTATTAATGTCTTTGTTATGTTAATTAGGTGATTATTTTATATTACTTCAACTATTCTTTACCCTTAAAACTTTTTTCTTAGATATGTGGTATGCATGTATTTATTCAACAAACACTAAATGCTTACTCTGAACAAGGTACTATTCTGGGTGCTCATGTTTATACGTATTTGTGTGTTTGCTTTTTCAGTAATAAATATGGTAAGAGACATTACTTCTTCTGGAACTAGAATACTAACACCTCTTTTTTTGAAGTAATGGTGCTATCCCTCTTAGGATAGGAAGAATAATGTTTCCCCAAAGATTTTCATGTCCCAATCCCTGAATCCTGTGAATGTGTTACCTTACATGACAAAAAGGCATGTTGTTTGTGTGATTAATATAAGGGATTTGAGATGGGGCTATTATCCTGGATTATCAGGTGGATTCAATGTAATGATAAGGGTCCTTATAAGGAAAAGAGGGAGGCAGGCAGGAGTATCAGAGTCAGAGAAGGGTTTGAAGATGCTACACTATTGGTTTTGAAAATGAAGGAAGGGACCATGAGCCAAGGAATGCAGGAATGCATAAGGCAAGGAAATGGAGTCTCACCTAGGGCTTCTGGGAGGAACTTGGCCCTATTGACACCTTGATTTTCAGACTTCTGATCTTAGAACTGTAACATAATCAATTTGTGTTATTTTAAGCCACTAAATATGTGGTAATTTATTACAGCAACAGCAGGAAACTAACCTACTTCCTCTCAGATAAATTGTGTTTACCATATCGACTGTAACCTATGACAATAAATACACATTGCTTCAATTCTCTTACCTAAAAAATAGGTGATTCTACCTGTCGAGTTCCTCTCATGTGGTTTTTATAATATTCAAATAGGATAAAATTTGTGAAAGTATTTTGAAGACAACCTTCTATTGCTCTGGTGCTGACAGGGAAAAGACCCCAAAAAGCTGGGCTTTTATAAAGCAAGTGTAACGGAGGAAGAGACGTGTTGGAGGAAATGCATTGCCAAGTCGTAATGTTTCTCTTCATGTGGAGGGAGTTCACTGGTGTAATGCTTCTCACTCTCTCCTCCCATAGAGAGGAATGAATTATATTATTGTTGAGGTTGGGATCAATGAGTGGGCATGTAAATAAAGCCAGTCCCTTTCTCTCACCTTTCTTTTAAGGTTTAGCAGCCCAGAGCAAACGTTATGTTCTGTACTGTTCCTCTATGCCCTAGCTTTAGAAGTCTGGATCCCGTGGTATGGGGAGAAAGTGGAGTGAGGGGGTGGCTGCAGTTGTTCAGGTCATCACTGAGTGCATAAGCCCAAGACACACTTTTGAAAAGCCTGTCCTTGCTGCAAAATTGAGTCACATTCTCGGGATTAACTTTATCAGTAGGAACGAAGATACATCATCTTCATCTGCTTTTATTTACCTAGATTTTCATTTTACCTCTCAAGTACTCAGAACTCAGTCAGGAAGAAGGGTGCTGTTTATTGGACCTCCAAACTTCATTCAGTAGGGCAAAGAGGGCACTTCTTTGGCAGTCCAGTGATTAAGACTCCACCCTCCCAGTGCAGGGGGGCACTGGTTTGATCCCTGGTTGGAGAAATAAGATCCTGCATGCCGCAAGGCATGGCCAAAAAAAGAAGGGCAAGGAAGTTAAGGGTTTGAAGGAAAAATCTATAACAATGGGTCATGGAATATAAACTAGAAAATAAGAAATGAGGGGTGAGGAGGGGTTGGTGATTGAGAGCTTTCATTCTCTTATATGAATAAAGAGAAGTGGATGGATTAAAGGTCACAACAAAAAAGTGAAAGCACTTTTGAAGAAAGGGTACTTTAGCAAGTAGCTTGGAAAATAATATTTGTAGCCGGGATGAGATATTTGCATTTGAAATTTTGGAGATTATGCCATTTTTGTTGATGCCGAGATCTAAGGCATGGTGGATAGCTATGGTAGGGTAGAAGAAGACATCATTGAAAATATGAGGTGGCGCAGTGGTTGAGAATCTGCCTGCCAATGCAGGGGACACAGGTTCGAGCCCTGGTCTGGGAAGATCCCACATGCCGCAGAGCAACTAAGCCCGTGCGCCACAGCTACTGAGCCTGCGCGTCTGGAGCCTGTGCTCCGCAACAAGAGAGGCCGCGACAGTGAGAGGCCCGCGCACCGCGATGAAGAGTGGCCCCCGCTTGCCACAACTAGAGAAAGCCCTCACGCAGCAACGAAGACCCAACACAGCCAAAAAAAAAGAAAGAAATAAATAAATTTATAAAAAAAAAACTTGTCTAATTCAAGTATAATTAAAAAAAAAAAATGTGAGGAAGTCAAGAAACCAGGAGTCTGTAGTATTGGATGAATCAATCATCAGCCTACATGTTGAAATCAGCAAGAAGGATGACAAGGGTAGAGATAAGAAGAAAATTGAATTGCAAGTTAGTTTTACTGAGAATGAGGAAGAAAGACCCAGAGGCTACTAATTAGTGACTATAGCATGGAGGAAAAAGAGTGGTACATTTGGATGCTGTGAGCCTCAAAGGAGCAGAAGGGGTTTGCAAGAGGTAAGGGGGGATAAAACTCCAACTGGCATTGAGGAGTAAGGCTGATGCTGAAGCACTTTGGGTCTGAGAGAAAAGAAATAATCCATTTGAGAGGGCTGCACAGAAACCAGGTCCCCAGGATACAGCCAATTTTAGTTAAGAGGTGAACACAGTCTTCAGAGAAAGGGTTGAAAAATACAAGGGTTCATTGATTTCACATTGGGAATTAGGAATTTTAAGAGACAAAGGGGGAGGAATTTACTAGGGAGAGGAAAGAAGGATGGGTGGGAATTAGGTCAGAATAAGGGAGGAAAGTTTAGGTAAGTAATTGATGACTGGGAAGCTTAGAATTCTGATGGAGAGAGGAATAAATGGAATCCTCTCAGAGATGATTGCTGTGCTCCAGACCTTTTTCTGTGATGGAGCAGCTGCTCCCTGAGGGAGCCTGGGGTTGGTATGGTCTAATTATAGTCAGCTGCTTCTTCAGTCGGCAGGAGTTGTGGTTGTCTCTGCGCCAGCACTGCACTAGTTTGGTGACTTAGCTATTTTTTTCCCCATCCAGTGAATTTGGTTCTCCTCTCCCTCTTTGGGCTTTTGCCTATTCATGTTTCAACTTATTCATGGCTTGGGGAGAGATTATTTTAATTACTCAGACAAAAGGATCCTTTCTTTATAAATGGAATCACTGCAAATTTTCATGAAATAGAAAGCAACAAATTATCTCTAATTACAATTTAATTTGCATCCATTGAACAAGAGATGGATTGACTCATGGAGAGACAATGTGTGTATGTGAGAGAGAGAGACAAAAATGAATGAATGAATGAATGAATGAAAGGATGAGAATGTCAATGTTAAGACTGTATAGGAAAAAACTCTCTCACCTTTCAAAGGACTGTGTGCCTTACACTCAAAGAAGGGCATACTATTTTTTGTGTTGATGGGCTTCCTCCCCTTATTGTAGGAGAAAAGTGGCTGAATAATTAAACATCTCGTGTGAGAGCCTAAAGAAAATGGAAAGACTGGAATAAATATATAGTAAGAAAGATTTAGATCTGCGGACAGGCCTCTAGGACCCCAACTCTGACAGGGCTCTGACATTGCCAGGCTGGTGGGCAAGTTCACAAATGTTGTAAGGGGACACCGTATGAGGGGCAAGAACTCCCCTGGACAGAAGGCCAACCCAGGACTTCAGCCCTAGGACAAGGTCCGTGGCCTCATCCAGAGAGTAGGAACAACACACTTCCTGATCTTTAGGACTTATCTTACCAATATACTCAATGACTGTGTGAGGACACCTCCCAGCATTAACTTTAGGACCCTCTTTAAGGGACCACCAGATACCTATTCTATGTGAGGGAGATTGTTGGAAGGGAGGGGGAGAGTTCCTATACCTGTGCTTTGTAGGGAGCCATGCATATTAGTAACTCCTGTGTTGAAGACAGAGGTAATGGTCACAGCTCTTGAAAACAAATATTTTCACAATATCCCTTTCTTTTTAAAATTTATTTATTTATTTATTTATTTATTTTTGGCTGCATTGGGTCTTCATTGCCGTGCGTGGGCTTTCTCTAGTTGTGACGAGTGGGGACTACTCTTCATTGCAGTGCACAGGCTTCTCATTGCAGTGGCTTCTCTTGTTGCGGAGCACAGGCTCTAGGCGCACAGGCTTCAGTAGTTATGTCACGTGGGCTCAGCAGTTGTGGCCCATGGGCTCTAGAGCGCAGGCTCAGTGGTTGTGGCGCATGGGCTTAGTTGCTCTGCAGCATGTGGGATCTTCCCGGACCAGGGCTCAAACCCATGTCCCCTGCATTGACAGGTGGATTCTTAACCACTGTGCCACCAGGAAGCCCCCCATATTTTTTTATGCTCTATTAGACATAAACTTGAAGCCCAGTTCCACCATTTGCTAGCTATGTGACCTTGATAAAATTACCTAAACTTTATAAGCCTTAACTTCTTCATCTATAAAATGCTAATTAGAACCAAATAGGACTGATTACTCTGAAAATTAAATGAGATAATGCATATAAAACATTTCACATGACACTTTACTTACAAAGAAGAAAGGTAACTACTCTTTTCCTCAAGAGGTAGAGAATTAATAGGTACGTAGTTACACCAAAAATAACAAGTCCTGAATAGTAGGGCCCATCAAAATCTCTGCCATTTTTAGGATTTCATGATCAATACATTCGGGAAATGTGTAGTACAATATCTTCCTTTTGGAGATTTACACTGCCATTAGAGACTCTGAGAACTCTTGCAATAAACAACCTGATTAACTACTTAGCCCTTGGTTTTTCGACATTGTATGTACACAAACTATTAACATCTTGCAGATTTAGTCTTCCCCAAAACAGTTTGGGGAAACTTCCACTTCTGTCCTAGGTCATTGTTATTGACTGAGTGTTTGTGTTGCCCCCAAATTCATATGTTGAAGCCCTAGAACAGAATGGGATGGTATTAGGAGGTAGGACCTGTGGGAGGCAATTAGGTTTAGATGAGGTCATGAGGGTGGAGCCTCCTGATGGGATTAGTGTCTTTATAAGAGGAGGAAGAGACCAGAGCCCTCTCTCCAGCACAAGGAAGAAAAGGTCCTGTGGGCACACCAAGATATATTAGCCACCACAAGCCAAGGGAAGAGGCCTTACAATGAAGTCTACCTTGCCAGAAACTTGATCTTGGACTTTCTATACTCTAGAACTGTGAGAAATAAATTTCTGTTGTTTAAGCCTCCCGGTCTATGGTATTTTATTATAGCAGCCAGTTAATGAAATAATTGGAATCATATTTACTCTCTCCCTAAAGCAACTAAAAAACAAACTAAAACAACAGGTCTCAAGACATGTGGGACATCAAACACTAAGGACAGTGAACCTTACATTGCCCCAACTTACTGCCTATAGAAAGGTCCCTTGATGCAACATAGGAAGGGGAAACCCAGTAAGAATTTGATGGTCTCCCTGAGTTGAAGAAATGGAACTAGGAGGCCAAGGAGGCCAAGGCAACAGGAGTTTGCAGGACAGAGTACTGGAGAGGAGAGCGATGCACAGAGAAGTAAAACTAAGGATCTGCACAAAAATCCTTTTCAACTATCCAGCTGGGAGCTCTCCTCAGAGCATGCATGTGAGGAAACTACCCAAGGCCAAGAAAAAAAAAAAAAAAAAAAAACTACCCAAAAGTATTAGAACAATCCCTTGAGCTCACACAGGGCCAGGACAGTGCCTGTTCCCACCAGCCAAAGTGGAAAACCTCATAGTTCATGGGGCATTAGGCAGAGTATTCAAAAGCATTTTGCCTTATTAGTGGAGAATATTAATCCTCAAACCAATAGCGCTCTGGTCCCCCCTAACAAACCTTAACAGCAAAACTGAAGAGCAAATGGTTTCCAAGTAACTTAACCCTAACCCAAAAGAGAGCTCAAGAATATCCATAGGAATACAAATATACCCAGCACTCAACAAGGTAAAATTTACAATATTTGGCATTTAATTTAAAAATTACCAGGCATGCAAAGAAGTAGGAAAATTCACTTCATAAGAGGCAAGAAACCAGTAAATCAAAACTGATTGAAAAGACACAGATGATAGAATGTGTGAACAAGGACATTAAAACAGTTTTTTATAACTGTGTCCTATATGTTCCAAAAGCTAAAGGAAAAACTAACCATGTTAAGTAGAGACATGGAAGATATTTAAAAGTTCCAAATCAATCTTCTGGAGAAAAACAAAAATACAGTGAGATGAAAAATAGCTGGATGTTTTAACGTAAAATTAGATATTTCAGAAGAAAAGATTAGTGAAACATGAAGAAATTGCAATAGAAAGTGTTCAAAATGAAATACAAAGAAAAAAAAGACTGGAAAAAAATGAAAAGATAAATGAGATATATGTCAGCTTCAGACAACCTAATATACTTGTAATTAGAATCCCTAAGGTGAGGGGTAGAGAGGGTGATATATGCAAAAATAAAGATAAACAATTTTCCAAATTTGATGAAAAATAACCTCATGTGCAAGAAGATCAACAAACCCCAAGTACGAGAAACATAAACCACAACAAGACAAATAATAAATTTGGTTAAAAGCAGTGATAAAGAGAAAATCTTAAAAGCAGCTGAAGAACTCCCATTCTATGCAGAGAAATGAGGTTAAGGATGACAGCATATTACTTGCCAGAAACGTGCCACCTAGAAGACAGTAGAGTAATATCTTTAAAGTACTGAAAGAAAAAATATTGTCAATCTAGAATTTTTTACCCAGTAAAATTATCTTTCAAGAATGAATGGGAAGGGACTTCTCTGGTGGCACACTGGTTGAGAATCCGCCTGCCAATGCAGGGTACACGGTTCGATCCTTGGTGCAGGAAGATCCCACATGCCGCAGAGAAACTAAGCCGGTGCACCACAACTACTGAGCCCACACACCAGAACTACTGAAGACCACGTCCCTAGAGCCCATGCTCCACAACAGGAAAAGCCACCACAATGAGAAGCCCACGCACCTTAACGAAGAGTAGCCCCCACTTACCGCAGCTAGAGAAAACCCTCGCACAGCAATGAAGACCCAATGCAGCCAAAAATAAAATTTGAATTTAAAAAATATCTTAACACTTAAAAAAAAACTTTAAAAAAAGAATGAATGGGAAATAAAGATAATTTTTTCACACATTCAAAAGCTGAAAGAATTTATCACCAGCAGACATGCCTTAAAAGAAATGGTAGGAGGCGGAGTCAAGATGGTGGTGTGGGAAGACGTGGAGTTAGCATCTCCCCACAACTAGGCCACCTGCCAGCTGCTGGTGGGGAACTCTGACGCCCAAGGAGACGGGAGGAACCCCAAAGTGAACCAGTAAGACATAGGGGGACAGAGGGGGGAGGAAAAGTGAAGCCAGACAGCATCAGCGCCCCTGAGGCTGGGGACATCATGAAAGGCAGGTGGGAGGGACTCTCTGAGAAGAGCAGGAGAGGAGTGGAGGGCAATCACATGGCCCACTCGGGCCAGGAAGCCTGCTGAGCTCCCAAGCCAGTACTCCCCCGCGAAAGCCCCGTCCAGCCCACGTGGGTCCTGGGGGCATAGAAGGGAGGCTGAGGACATCAGGAGAGGCAGGTGGGAGGGGTCCTCCCAGACCAGAGGAGCAGGAGAGGAGAGGAGGGCATGTGCCCTGCCCACTCGAGCCCAGGAAGCCTGCTGGGCTCCCAGCTGAGGTCCCCCACCCTCTGAGACAACTGGTGGAGGGCACATCTGGGCCCCTTCTGTTCCTTGAGCCTAAGCCCCACCCCCCACAGCCCCCAGGGCCTTTTTCAGCCCTGTGGGTCCTAAACATAGGCCCCACCCACCATCCAAAGCTCGCCTTTGCTTAGGCCCTGCCCTCCACAGCCAAGGCCTTCCCCCCTCTTTTTCTTTCTTTTCCCTCCTCCTCTTTTTTACTAATGTGGTATTGATGTACTTTCCTGTTGTTGATTCATCTGTATTTTTATTTTTATATTCTTTCTAACATATCTGTTAGTTTCCTAGTCTAATTTTATTTTTTACTTTGTTATTGTTCTATTTTTCTTTTTTTTTTTTTTTGCCACCCCACATGGCTTGTGTGATCTTAGTTCACGAGCTGGGGGTCGGGCCGAAGTTCCTGTGGTGGGAGCTCCAAGTCCAAACCATTGGACTAACAGAGAACCGCAGACCCCAGGGAATATTCATCGGAGTGAGGTCTCACAAAGTTCCTCTTCTCAGCACCAAGACCCAGCTCTACCCAATAGCCTACAAACTCCAGTGAAGGAAGCCTCAGGCCAAACAACCAGTAAGACAGGAACACAATCCCACTCATTAAAAAAAGAAAAAAATGAGACGGCAGAAAAATATGTCACAGATGAGGGAGCAAGGTAGAAACCTACAAGACCAAATAAATGAAGAGGAAATAGGCAATCTACCTGAAAAAGAATTCAGAGTAATGATAGTATACATGATCCACAATCTCGGAAGTAGAATGGAGGCACGGATTGAGAAAATACAAGAAAAATTTAATGAAGATCTAGAAGAACTAAAAAACAAACGGAGAGATGAAATGAAAAATACACTAGAAGGACTCAATAACAGAATAACTGAGGCAGAAGGACGAATAAGTGAGCTGGAAGACAAAATGGTGGAAATAACAGCTGAAGAGCAGAATAAAGAAAAAAGAATGAAAAGAATTGAAGATAATCTCAGAGACCTCTGGGACAACACTAAATGCACCAACATTCAAATTATAGGGGTCCCCAAAGAAGAAGAGAAAAAGAAAGGGACTGAGAAAATATTTGAAGAGATTATAGTCGAAAACTTCCCTAACGTGGGAAAAGAAATAGTCCAAGTCCAGGAAGCACAGAGAGTCCCATACAGGATAAAGCCTAGGAAAAACACACCAAGACACATATTAATCAAACTAACAAAAATTAAATTCAAAGAAAAAATATTAAAAGCAGCAAGGGCAAAACAAAGAATAACATACAAAGGAATCCCCATAAGGTTATCAGCTGATTTTTCAGTGGAAACTCTGCAGGCCAGAAGGGAGTGGCAGGATATACTTAAAGTGATGAAAGAGAAAAACCTACAACCAAGATTACTCTACCCAGCAAGGATCTCTTTCAGATTTGATGGAGAAGTCAAAAGCTTTTCAGACAAACAAAAGGTAAGAGAATTCAGCACCACCAAACCAGCTTTACAACAAATGCTGAAGAAACTTTGCTAGGTGGGAAACAAAAGAGAAGAAAAAGACCCACAAAAACAATCCCAAAACAATTAAGAAAATGGTAATAGGAACGTACATATCAATACAAGAGATAAGGAGGGACACTGCATAATGATCAAAGGATCACTCCAAGAAAAAGATATAACAATTATAAATGTTTATGCACCCAACATAGGAGCACCTCAATACATAAGGCAAATGCTAACAACCATGAAAGGAGAAATTGACAGTAACACAATAATACCAGGGGACTTAACACTCTACTTACACCAATGGACAGATCATCCAAACAGAAAATAAATAAGGAAACATAAGCTTTAAGTGACACAATAGACCACATAGATTTAATTGACATTTATAGACCATTCCACCCAAAGGTGGCAGAATACACTTTCTTCTCAAGTGCACACGGAACATTCTCCAGAATAGATCACATCTTGGGTCACAAATCAAGCCTCGGAAAATTTAAGAAAATTGAAATCGTATCCAGCATCTTTTCTGACTACAATGCCAGGAGATAGGAAATCAATTACAGGAAAAAAACTGTAAAAAACACAAATACAAGGAGGCTAAACAGTGCGCTACTAAATAACCAAGAGATCACTGAAGAAATCGAAGAAGAAATTAAAAAATACATAGAAACAGATGACAAGAAAAACATGACAACCCAAAACCTATGGGATGCAGCAAAAGCAGTGCTAAGAGGGAAGTTTATAGCAATTCAATCTCACCTTAAGAAACAAGAAAAATCTCAAATAAACAATCTAACCCTACACATAAAATAACCAGAGAAAGAATAACAAAGAAAACCCAAAGTCAGTAGAAGGAAAGAAATCATAAAGATCAGAGCAGAAATAAATGAAATAAAAATGAAGAAAACAATAGCAAAGGTCAGTAAAACTAAAAGCTGTTTTTTGAGAAGATAAACAAAATTGATAAACCCTTAGCCCGACTCATCAAGAAAGGAGGGAGAGGACGCAAACCAATAAAATTAGAAATGAAAAAGGAGAAATCACAGCTGACACTGCAGAAATACAAAGGATTATAAGAGACCACTACAAACAACTATATGCCTATAAAATGGACAACCACGAAGAAATGGACAAATTCTTGGAAAAGTACAATTTTCCAAGACTGAACCAGGAAGAATTAGAAAATATAAACAGACCTATCACAAATAATGAAATTGAAACCGTAATTTAAAATCTTCCAACAAACAAGAGTCCAGGACCAGATGGCGTCACAGGCGAATTCTATCAAACATTTAGAGAAGAGCTAACACCGATCCTTCTCAAACTCTTCCAAAACATTGCAGAGGGAAAAACACTCCCAAATTCATTCTACGAAGTCACCATCACCCTGATATCAAAACCAGAAAAAGATATCAGCAAAAGAGAAAATTATAGACCAATATCACTGATGAACATAGATGCAAAAATCCTGAACAAAATACTAGAAAACAGAATCCAACAGCACATTAAAATGATCATACAACATGATCAAGTGGGATTTATCCCAGAGATGCAAGGATTCTTCAATCTACACAAATCAATCAATGTGATATACCACATTAACAAGTTAAGGAATAAAGACCATATGATCATCTCAATAGATGCAGAAAAAGCTTTTGACAAAATTCAACACCCATTTATGATAAAAAGTCTCCAGAAAAATGGGCATAGAGGGAACCAATTCAACATAATAAAGGCCATATATGACAAACCCACAGCAAGCATCATACTCAATGGTGAAAAACTGAAAGCATTTCCACTAAGACCAGGAACAAGACAAGTATGTCCATTCTTGCCACTCTTATTCAACATAGTTTTGGATGTCTTAACCACAGCAATCAGAGAAGAAAAAGAAATAAAAGGAATAAAATTGTAGAATGGGCATCATCAGAAAGTCTACAAACAACAAATGCTGGAGAGGGTGTGGAAAATGATACTGATGAACCTAGTTACAGGGCAGAAATAAAGACATAGAGAATAGACTTTTGGACATGGAGTGGGAGGGGGAAGCTGGGCGAAGTGAGAGTAGCATCGCCATATATACATACCGAATGTAAAATAGTTGGCTGGTGGGAAGCAGCAGCATAGCACAGGGAGATCAGCTCGGTGCTTTGTGACCACCTAGAGCGGTGGGATAAGGAGGATGGGAGGGAGGCTCAAGAGGGAGGGGATATGGAGACATGTGTATGCATATGGCTGATTCACTTTAGTGTGCAACAGAAACTAACACAGTTCTGTGAAGCAATGATACTCCAGTAAAGATCTATTTGAAAAAAACCATAATGAAAAAGAATATTATATATGTATAATTGAGTCACTGCTGTAAGCAGAAATTAACACAACATTGTAAATCAACTATACGTCAATAAAATTAATTTTTTTAAATGGTAAAGGGAATCCTGCAAGCAGAAGGAAAATGACATTAGAAGGAAACCTGGATCTACACAAGGTAATGGAGAGCACTGACAATTATAATTATGTAGGCAAATATAAAAACTTTTTTCTTATTATTTAAATCTATTTTTAAAATAAGCCGTGTCAAGGAAAAATAATAAGAAATTATGAGGTTTGTGTAGAAGTAAAATGCATGGCAATAGCACAACAGCAAGTAGAGTAGAAATGTAGTATACATAGTTTAAGGTTGTCCACATGAGTGGTATGAATATCACTGGAAGGTATACTATGATAAGTTTAAGATGTATATAATAAATCTTAAGGCAACCACTAAAATAAAACAACAGTTATTATAATAAGCCAAAGGAGATAAAGTGGAATCATAAAAACATGCAGTTCAGAAGAAGGCAGAAGAAGGCAGAAAAAGGAGTAAAAAAGATACAAAATACACATGGAGCAAATAGAAAATAGCAAAATATTCAGCCAAATCAATAATCACATTAAAATGTAAGATTTAAATGTAAACATTTCAATTAAAAGGCAGAGATTGTCAGATTAGATAAAAAACAAGACTAACTATATATTCCTTTTAATTAACCCACATTATTATGAAGGTATATTTAGGTTAAAAGGATGAAAAAAGATATAGCATGCTAATACTAATCAAAAGTAACCTGGAATGGCTGTATAACTATCAGACAAATTAGATTTCAAAGTAAAGAAAGGAACGTTACCATAATGATAAAAGATGAAATCATCAAGAATATATAACAGCCCTAAATGTTTATACATACAACAGAGTTTCTAAAATTATGAAGCAAAACTGATAGAGGTGCAAGGAAAAAGAGACAAATCTAAAATCATAGTCAGAGATTTTAGCACCCCTCTATCAATTATTTACAGAAAAATTAGGCAGACAAATCAGGATGTTGGTGTTGGTAGTTTTGTGCTGATCTTCTGAGGTTCATTCTGTGCTCTTTCAACACATAATTTCAAATCTTTTTTTTTTTTAACTTCAAGAAAATTTTCTTGAAATATAGTGTTTAGTATTTGTTCTGTTTCCTTGTTTTGGGTTTTCTTCTACAGGAAACCCTGGGATAGTAGGTCCCCTGATATCTTTACATAGCTCTATTAGATAAGCCTTCTTCACTTTTCAGTGAATGAAACTGATGATCAGAAAGATTATGCAATTTGTTCAAGGTTCTATAGCTTGTAGGAAGAGAACTAGAACTCTGGCCTGCTCAACTCTAAATCCTGAGGTCTTTCTCCCACACTACCCTGCTGCCTGAATCCAGAAATCGGCCTTTCGCTGCGTTTATTTCACTGCCTTTCCGTCCCATGGTCACTCTCATATGTCTTAAAAGCTTGCTTCTCAAAGTAAGGTCCTTGGACCAGCAGCATTGGCCTCACCTGGGAACTCATTAGAACTGCAGAATCTCCCTTGCTTTAGGACTTCTGAATGAGAATCCGAATTTTTACAAGATGCCCTGGTGATTCCTGTGCCGTTAAAATTTGAGAAGCACTGCTCTAGGAGAAATATCTGAAGGTGCTTCAGCCGGCAGTTCTCAAACTTTTACTACCCGTTAGAATCACCTTGGAATCATTTAAAAATCCTGATACCCAGGCCACAATTCCTACCAAGTAAGTCAGAATCTCTTGGGATGCAGCCCATGCATCAGTATATTTTAAAACTCCCCAAAAGTACAGCCAAGTTTGGACACCAGCGCTTAAGGGAGAGCTTTTTAGTCCTTGATGTTCCTAGGAATCACCCGGGAGCATCTTAAATGACAGATACTGATTTAGTGGATCTGGGGTGGGGCCTGAGATTCTGCATTTCTAACAAGTTCCCAGATGACAGATGCTACTGGTCCGAGGAGTTTCTGGAGCAAAATGAATCTCCCTGGGGTTACTTTCAACAATACCAATAAATGCAAATAAGCACAGAATCAAGGCAAGCTTATCTAAGGCACAATCCCGGCCTGCTCATCTCTGAGTGAGATACAATAAGGAGCTCTGGGAGAAGGGAGCGGGTGCTTCAGGCTCTTCCGTGGCCTTCCCGCTTGCTTCACACCTGGTGCTGGGCCGGGCGGCCACACCAAGCCCGGGCTGATGGGCCAGCCAGCATTGGGCTGCTGCACTGGGGCCCCAGGGCGGAGCTCTTGCAAGTACGCGCTTCTCCTTTCCGGCTGCCTGTGCCTTCACGGGCCGTCTACCTTTTCTTCCCCCTAGTTATCCTCTCACTTCTCCCTGGGGTCCTGCATCTAGGCTTACCAGCAGGCCCTGGGGCACTTGCTCGGCCCCGTGTGTGTGCTTACTCGGGCTTTAGACTAAGTCAAAACTGCAGAAGTTCAGGCCATAACACCGAGGAACTCAAGCCAGGAGAGTAAGGGCCACAGGTTGAGCTACCAAGAGACCCGGCGTGATGGAACTCGATTTGTTGTCCATCCCGGCTCCATGCATGGCAGGCAAGATTCGGTCTGACGACTGGAGCCTGGCAGGACTTAACACACACTGTGCTCACTCCAGCTTCTAATTTACATATTTTTCTCCCTTGGTAAGACCCAAGCAACTGTCATCAGCAGGTTGCGTGGGACCTGCTGAGTGCGAGGCGGGCTTGTGTTGGGTCCAGAGTTTTGACTCAGATCCCCTGGCCTCCAGCAGGCAGGGCTGGGTTGGTTGTTTGTGACGTGAAGGCTGAGTAAGGGGTCCCTCTGGACGCACTGAGGCTGAGGAAGCCCCCTGGCCCTGTTTCTAAGAAGGCAGGACACTTACCCCAAATTCCAGTGGGCCCAAAATTAACCTATACAACAGAGCAAACTAATTCACTTTTCTCTAGGGTTGGCAGAAAAAAAAAGAAAAACGGGAAGGGAAAACTGAGACCTTAAGACGTCTAGTGCACAGGCCACGAGGCAGAGGATCCTTTCTAACTGGGATTATCCCATGTTTTTTTATTTGGGGCTTGTTCACTGATGTTTCTAAGCCCTACTTACAAGGCATTTTACCACGTGCCACATAAAACTAGTCATCGGAGCACAAACTGTTTACCCTCTGCAATAACACCTGCCCACTCCCCGCCCCTCCTGCCCTCCAGACTCTTGAGACTCTCTTTAATTTCCTGCCGGTTTCCAAGGATTTAGAGAAAGCCACTCTGGGAACTAAAAGAGTTAATGTAGCTCAAAGGCTGAGCAAGTTTCTCCTCTCTACTGATAGCATAATTAATCCTTATCTTTCCCCAAAGGACAGCCAAGGGAATGCTTCATTCCCCAGATGCGGGTTCTCAACAACCTCCCAGAGGCTCTGGTCCCAGCTACTAAGTGGCCAAGTACCCGCTCTGGTCCCAGCTACTAAGTGGCCAAGTACCCGCAGCACAATCAGTGGGTTGGACCCAGCCTCTCAGATGGGCCTCTGGTCTCCCATGACAAGTCTAAGTAGATTTAGTTTCCTGTCTTCATTTCCCCAAGCCTAATAACACCCCCTGGGGTCACTATTTAAATGTAGGCATTTGAGGGTGGAAACAAAAGAAGAAATTACTTCCTGGCAGTGAGTAATTGGCCTAGTGAAACCTCACCTGGGGGTAGCTAGTTAACCAGTAGAGAGCAGAGACGGAAGCAACTCTGGAGGGAAGTACCCGACAAGTGGAGAAACAGCCCAGTGTGTGGAGATTGTCTGTTTATGGGACTGGAAGTTTCAGCCTGGCCACTGGGGCCCTCTGACAGCCCTAAGCATCCAATAAATTAGAGGAACTTCTTAAGGGCTCTAAGACCCAGGCCTTGAACTGTCTGCCTTGGAAAGCCCCAGAGTTAAGGTCCTGCTCTCACCCACTTGTTCGCAGTGTGCTTGCTAAGGAGCAGCATCCCCATCACCTGGGAATTTGTTAGAAATGCACATTTTCAGGCACCATCCCAGACCCGCTGAGTTCAAATCTCTGGTGGTGGGATCCAGCAATCTGTGACTTAACAAGCCCTCCGGGTGATTCTGGCACAGGCTCAAGTACGAGGACTACTGCTCATCGTTTATTCAGCCCCTTGAAATCAGGCTGCTTTGGGACCATCCAGAGGTAATGGATGTGACTTTGGGTCACAAAGTGGGGCTTCCAAGTTAGATTGTCAGGTTCTGAATATTAGCTCTGCAACTTCCTAGTCATGTGACCTTGCAAATTGGTTCCGTCGGCTCTAAGATGGGGGAAATAACACCTCTTCCACAGGAGGTCATGAGCATATAAGAGTTTCTGTCTCTTTCCCACTCCACTGTTTCTGATAGGAAATTTACAGAACAAGACCTACTGTCCTTAGAGTGAATATCTGCAAGACAGGAAATGACCACACATGTATAGGATGCTAATGTTAATATGTTTTAATTAACATTTTTTAATGGTTCTAGGTTTAAGAGTTCAGTTCATCCTTTGAATCCTGACGATAAGGATTTTTTCTTTCAGTAGAAATATATTTCCTCATGCTGACTTTCAACCAAATAGTTTCAAATATTAAATTAAAACTTCCCTAAAATGTGAAACTTAACTTCATGCAACGATGCTTCCCTTTTTTTTTATATATATATTTTAAAGATATATTTATCGGAATGTAGTCTTGGGCCAAAGAATATGAACTCTCTCAAGGATTTTCATGTACATGTATCACCAAAGTACTTTCCATAATCTCTATGTGACCCTGCAGTCATGCACCTCTTTCATTTAATAACTTTTCAGAATGCTGGAGTTGATCAACTCTCAGCTTCACTTCCTAATTGAATAGAACACAGGAGAGTGAAAGGTAAAAACACATAATAAATGTACCATTTGGGGCTGAGATGTCAAGGAGCACAGTGGGCAATGATATCCCTGAAGCAAGACTGTGCCCATAACCGTGATACCTAGTCATTCACTGTATTGGTTTGCTAGGACTGCCATAACAAAATACCAGGTCGGGTGGCTTTTACAACAGAATTTAATCTTCTCACAGTTCTGGAGGCCAGAAGTCCAAGATCACGGTGTTGGCAGGCTCCTTCCGAAGTCTCTCTCCTTGGCTTGCAAATGGCTGCCCACTTGCTACCTCTTCACATGGTCTTCCTTCTGTGTGTGCATCCCAGGTTTCTCTTTGTGTATCCAAATTTCCACTTCCTTTTTTTCTTCTTCTTCTTTTCTTTTCCTTCTTTTCTTTATTTTTTTTATACAGCAGGTTCTTATTAGTTATCCATTTTATACATATCAGTGTATACATGTCAATCCCAATCTCCCAATTCATCACACCACCACCCCCGCCACTTTCCCCGCTTGGTGTCCATACGTTAGTCCTCTACATCTGTTTTTTTTTTTCCTTTTTAAGAGAGAGAGGAAGCTTAATTTGGGCTTTTCGTGTATATATAATTCAGGATCAGGCAAGGTTAACAAAACTAATCAAAACAATGTGAGCATTTTCCTTCTCTCTTAAGGCACAACACTTTTGATACTATATTGCATGCTACATTGTTTTTTACTTACATATTAAAAAGTATATCTTTATAGCAAGAATTTTAGAAAATACAGAGAACTATGAAGAGGAAAGAAAACACCCATATCCTACCGCTTAGAGATTGTCACTCAAGTACTGTTAAGGTTTCAGTATATTTCTCTGTGGTTTGGTTTTCTGCTCACAGGTGTAACTATTAATACGTGTACATATAGAAAAACTTTTTCATAGGAGCTCACTGTATTGTTGTGATCACCCCAGCTCAAAATTTGGTTCAACGTCAAAACTGATGATGCCACACATGCACCAGGAGGATATGAAAAGGTTTATTACTCACACTATGAGGTATTCTGAGGGATGCAGGGCAGGCTTCAAAGGAGGTCCAAAAATGGCTCGAAAGAGCAGAGAAAGGAGACTGGGTTGGGCGTTTTAGTGTGGTTAGAAGCGGGGGCTGGGTGAGGGTTCCTGCACGGGGACTGGAGCCTTGCATGGTTTGAACCTCCTGCTGGTGCCAAAGGAGGTTGCACCTGGGCGGGCTCCTCAGCTTGCGCAGCCGTGGGCCAGACAGGGAAAGGGAAAGGGGCTTGAAGGTTGTCGGCAGACAGACCTCAAAACTGGAGTTAGACTCCATTACTTGCACAGTTTTGCATCTTTGTCTTAAATTTAGCATTGCATGTTGTACTACGGTTAATGGTGACCAAAAGCTTTATTGTCAAATTAAATTTCTTTTGACATTGGTGTCTTGTGGCAATGCCTGTTTTCCCTGTAACTGATCGTTTATTTATTCATATTCCGGAAGGATGTGCAGGTTAAAAAACAACATTGATTTTTTTTCTTATAAAACAAATTTTTAAAAATCATGGAACCTACACACACTACTATATATAAAGTAGATAAACAACAAGGACCTACTGTATAGCACAGGGAACTATACTCAATATTTTGTAATAACCTATATGGGAAAAGAATCTGAAAAAGAATATGTATACATATATGTATAACTGACTCACTTTGCTGTACACAACTCTACTTCAATTAAAAAATAAATTAATTAAAAATAAAATAAAATGCAAATTGAAATAACAGCAAATCATGGAAGAATAAAACATAGCATATATCCTGAAAACAAGGCATTAATAAGTTTTCCTTGAAAATAAATACAGATCGCTCAGGGAAGAGAATACAAATAGTTTTCCTGTTTGTGAGTATATTTGCATCTTTTATGATCGCACATTCTACATTCTACAGAATGTGTGAGTCGCATATCTAATCTGCTTTTAAATATTGGTCCTAAAGAATGTAAGTACTTACAATCCTACAGTTGGAGTCCACACCTTGTGACAACAAAAGACAACTCAAGTCAGCTTCAAACAGGAATTATAACTAACCTCAGGGCTATTTTTTCCAACTGTAATAAAGAATGTTCCAACATCTTAAATGACTGAAGATAATCCTCTGTCATGTTGTGCATCTAGGTTATAAAAATATATGCACTGCTTTGAAGAAAGGTTCTGGTCCATTGATGTCAAGTGAAGGTCAGATTATGGAAAACTGGCATTGTTTCAACAAGAAATGAAGCCTGCCTATGTTTCTCTTGGTATTTTTGAATAAAGAATCTCACTATGTAGGTTCCAACTTGATGATTTAATTAAGGGCATGAGGAGTGATTGATTCTAGATGTTGATCAGGGAAGATGACTCGCCGTGTGTTAGAGAAACACCTTCCATTGAAATGTATGAGGGAAACAAAATCTGGTTTCCGATGGAAGGTCTACTGAAAGACATTTTGAATAGACCAGAAGAGCAGAACAAATTGGAATATCTTATTCCAAGATAAAAAATCACTTTTTTAAAAAAGAACCTATTTGGTAGAAACCTTAGCCAATCCTATTTTTTTCCCTTTAATGCAAAAGAACTTGTCATCCCGAGAAATAAAGTAGGTATGCCTTTCGAGCTAAAGTGTAAAGATTGACAATACAATGTCAAAATGATAGCTAGATGGGGGAGGTATAAGGTAGGAGGATGGAGGCGGGGTGAACAAATTGAGAAGGAATGCTCTTCACGGTTTTTAATTTAGAGAAATAGGTGCTCCTCATAGCTCCCCTAATAGGTATGGTTCAGCCGTGGCGATGGAAGCTTCCCCCAAGCTTCTATGCAAATCATCAATAATACCAATAATGTATGCAGAGTGGTTAACACAATGTCTGTCACACAGTTTGCACTGAAAGATGTTAATGTGATGATGATGGTGATGATGACACGGCTATTGCCCTCCAGGAGTTCACAGCCTAGGGGAGGGAGCATTCAAGTAAATAGGTGATCATAATACAGTGCCGGTGAGAATCTTGCATGAAGTGTGATCAGGACTTTAGATAGGAGAACTCTACCGAGACTGGGTGTAGGGGAGCCGGTGGGAACCACACCATTCAGTCAACACACAGAAGTGCTGCGTGGATGTGCATGGGTGGCTGACAACCGCTTGTTTGTCCATCTGCTGTGTAAACAGGAATAGAGTTGGGTTCAGACAACTGCTGCTTTATTCATTTCCTTTTCCTTGTGCTACATAGGACCAGGTTCTCCAGGAGCTTTTTAAAATACCACTTTGGTTGCTGTTGAAGAGTAGATTGGATTTGTATTCCAGTCATCAGAGCTTTCATTGTAATATAAAGGGGCATGCAGGATGGAAAGAGAAAGAATTATGGTTGTTTAGGAAACGGAGCACTGTTTCCTGTGATTACAATCTCAAGGCTAAAGTTCAATGCTCACTGCAGAATTTTCTTGACAGCATTGTATACCTGTCAAAAGGTTTTTTTTTGTTTCTTGTTTTTTTTGCAGTACGCGGGCCTCTCACTGTTGTGGCCTCTCCCGTTGCGGAGCACAGGCTCCGGACGCGCAGGCTCAGCGGCTGTGGCTCACGGGCCCAGCCGCTCCGTGGCATGTGGGATCTTCCCGGACCGGGACACGAACCCGCGTCCCCTACCTCGGCAGGCGGACTCTCAACCACTGCGCCACCAGGGAAGTCCCTGCCAAAATGTTTTGAAAGAATATAAAACTCAGGTTCTTTGGAGTTCCAGGAGACGCTGGCTCAGGACTCTGGCAAGAGACCCTTTGTCTGTTGACCTGTCTTGAATGGCCTTCCCTGGCCCTCGTCACCTAAAGACTTGGCCTTCTGCCTCCTGGTCATCTGGGAACATGGTTTCTATGGTCTCAGCCTGCCCATAAAAAGCAGGGTAAATATTCAGTCATTAACCAGTTGTCAATAAGTATCCAAAATGCCCAAAGTGCTGTGGTAGGCTTCATGAGGGACACCTGATCCCTGTCCTTGGCAATTCCCATCTGGCTAGAACGGTAATGTCTTCACTAGGAAAGAATTAGTACCACACTGGGCTACCATAGGAGGCTTACAGATACTGAGTGTCACAGGACATTGGAAGTGGAAGAGAACTGCTTTGCTGTATGTAGGTATTTGGGGAAGGAACAAGAGGGTGGTAGATGGTCAGTTGAATGGATAGATGGGAGGGTAGAGGCGTGAGCAGACAGATGGGTGCCTGCACACATGCATGGCTGCTGCGGCATAACCCAGTGCCTTTTTATGTTTTTTGGTTTTCATTTTTTGGCTGCGCTGGGTCTTCGTTGCAGCGTGCGGGCTCTTCGTTGCGGGCTTCTCTCTAGTTGTGTTGGGCAGGTTTAGTTGCCCCATGGCATGTGGGATCTTTGTTTCCGCGTCCCCTGCATTGGAAGGCGATTCTTAACCACTGGACCACCAGGGAAGTCCCACAGTGGTTTTAAAGCCAACTGGGCAAGAGCTGCCCGTCTGTCATTTACTAGTGACATGACCTCAGGAGATTTAAATAACTCCTTCAAACCCAATTTCTTCACCTATAAAATAAGATGATAATACTTGCCTTGCAAGATTGCTGAGAGAATCAAATGTGATAAGGTTTGTAAAACACCTCTTATATCGTAGGCACTCAATAAAGAGTAACTTATTTATATTCGTAATGGTCTAGAAAAGTTTCCAGGTGGACAGGCCTGGAGAAAGGATGGGATTGGGATGAATGGAAAGCAGGGACAGGGTCCTCTGGCGGAAGAACAGCATGATGAGAGCCTGTGCCTAGAAAAGCTGGAAGCACATTTGGTGTCACTTAAGGAGGGCTACCTGGAGCCATAGTTTCCTGAGGTGGCAAAGGCGAATTGAGGCCTGAGCTTAGAGGACTTGAAATGCTAAGGAGTTCCGGCTTTTCCCTAGAGGTCAGCAGGGAATATCGAAGGTTCAGAGGAAGCAGAAAGGCTCCCTCTGGGCCCCCTTTCTTCCTCAGCCTGACCTTGACAACATCCGGACTTCCTTTGAACTTGGAGGCTCTCATTTTTTACAGTATTTCTAGTTCCCCTTTCCTTTTACAAGTAGCCCCTGGACTTCCTGTGCCCAGGACAGCTGCAGGACCGTGGCAGCCAGCCTTTCCTCCATTACAGAAACTCTCCTCTGACAGTGAAGAAGCAAATGCTTTTTAAAGATTAGCTGTCACAAAGGGAAACAAGGCCCCTTAAACCTCCTTTGTCAAACAAATGCTCCCTGTGAATCAGAAGAGCTTCTGCCATGACTCACACTTTCACAAGGCTGGTGGAGAAGGCTGTCTGCCAGCAGATCTGGGGGCGCGGTGCCAGGCAACCAGAGGCCTTGGCTTGTGGGGTGCGGCTGTGCTTAGCACAGCCAAGCGGACCTCCTGGTGGCTGACCCCGGAACCCAGGAGGTGCCTGGAGGTTTCCTTCCATAGGAGGCAGCGAAAGCAGGGGGAGCGGCTCTTCACTGCCTTTGGAAAGCAAGAGCGTTCAAGCTAAAAAGTAACCAGAGTCAGCTGATCTTAACGAGGGCTTCAGGGATACCCTTCAGGAAGTCTGGCAGTCCTGCAAAGTCAGGTGGCTATGTGCATTTTGTGGGGAGAGGACCCCTAGTTTTAGTTAGATACTTCCGGTTTTAAACCCCCCCTGGATGTCTTGATCAATTCTCAACTCCTCACTTTGCCCAGAGAGCATGGGTGAGTGACTTCCCAAAGTTACTCCACCAGTGGGCAGCAGAGAAGAGAGAGGAAGTGAGGACTCCAGGGCCCTTTCCACTGCCCTGGCCCCGTAAGACAGCCTAAAATAAGACGACAGCCCATGATGTTCTGAACAGGGCCCCCTAGACAGAAATTAGACCTGTCAGATGGACTACTGTGAAAGTCTGGATCCCGCCAGCCCCTCTCCGCCTTCCGGTGAAGCCCTCCCCCACAGCCCGCCCACCTGCCAGGCTGGCTTCCTGTTAAGAGAACAACGTGCTCTTAGTGACAGGCATTTGTGATGCGAGGATTGCTGAGGCTGGCTCCCTGATTATCGAGCACCTGGCAGGCAGGGGGAGGACGGGCATAGGATTGTTGCTGAGTTTATGGCCCTCTCGGCTGTACCCTCAGGGGCAACAGCAGATTGAAAGCGAGCAGAAAAATGGGAGCGCTCTGGGGGTCTAGGAGTCGTTGTTGCTTTTTTGTTCATTTATTGGGGTGGCTGGTCATCGCTTTGCCCTAACCTCCACGGAACATCATCACAGGTGTAGTGATAAAGAGCCTGTACTCTGGGCACTGACAGCTTGGGTTTGCATCCTGGCTCCATCGCTTTTTACTGATATAACCTTGGGAAATTTCTTACCCTTCTAGCCCTTGGTCTTCTCATATGTAAAACAATATACTAGTGCCCACCTTTGGCAAAGACAGATATGTGCCCACTGTTCACACACAGCCAGACTGTTCTTCCCAGCCCAGCCCCCCTTGCTGGTAGGTCTGCTATGGGATTGAATTCTCCAGCGAATGGAATGAGAGGGGAGTGGTGTGCACTGATTCCAGGCCTGGCTCATGGAAACTTCCTGGGTGATCCTCCACATTCTCACTTAACCCATCTGCTAGCCTAGGGTGCCTAAGAGGACTCTGAGGCCTTGGGGGTGAGGGAGCCACCAGATGGAAGGAGCCTGGGCCCCTGAGTCACCATGTAGAAGGCTGCCTGCCAAACACCTGCGTGAACTATTACTTGAGTGAAAACCAAACTTTAAAAAAAATTTTATTTATTATTTTTGGCTGCATTGGGTCTTCGTTGCTGCACACGGGCTTTTTCTAGTTGCAGCGAGCGGGGGCTACTCTTCGTTGCAGTGTGCGAGCTTCTCATAGCAGTGGCTTCTCTTGTTGTGGAGCACGGGCTCTAGGCGCACGGGCTTCAGTAATTGTGGCACATGGGCTTCAGTAGTTGTGGCTTGTGGGCTCTAGAGCTCAGGCTCAGTAGTTTTGGCACATGGGCTTAGTTGCTACGTGGCATGTGGGATCTTCCCCGACAGGGCTCGAACCCGTGTGCCCTGCATTGGCAGGTGGATTCTTAACCACTGCACCACCAGGGAAGCCCAAAACAAACTTTTATTGTGCTAAGAAGCTGAGAATCTAGAGTGGGTTTCTACAGCAGTTAGCCTACTTCATAAGGCAGTTGTAATAATTAAATGACGTAACATATGCAAAGCTCAAAACAGTGCCTGGAATATATATATAAATGAGCTACATACATGATTGCTATTATCATGATAAGTGGATGGATGGATGGATAACTAGGTATTGAGAGAGAGAAAGTGAGAGACTGAGAGAATTACCTTTAAGGATTGCAAAGGTATTGGCCCCAGAGTCTTTTCCCAGTTTTATGACATATAACTGACACACAGCACTGTATAAGTTTAAGGTCTACAGCATAATGGTTTGACTTACATATATTGTGAAATGATTACTATGATAAGTTTAGTTAACATCCATCACCTCATCTCGATATAAAAAAAAGAAAAAGAAAATTTTTCTTCTCCTTTTTAGGAGAACTCTTGGGACCTACTCTGTAAACAGTTTTAAAATATACCATACATCAGTATTAAATATAGTCGTCATGTTGTACATTATATCCCTAGGGCTTATTTATCTTATAACTGGAAGTTTGTACCTTCTGACCACCTTCATCCAATTCCCCCTCCCACTCCTTCCCCTCTGGTAACCACAAATCCGATCCTTTTTCTATAAGTTTGGTTCATTTTTGTTTTTTGTTTTGTGGTAGATGCTACATATAGGTGAGATCATACAGTATTTGTCTTTCTCTATCTACCTTATTTCACTTAGACCAGAGTCTTATTTCTTAGATTGTTGCCAAGATAATATTAAAAACATATTTTTACCATACAGCTGTAGAGTTTGCATTTTGGGGGCAAAAAATGGCATTGTAGAAAAATACATTGAAGCATTTATTAGTACATTCCTATGTTTCTTGAAGAAAAACAAAAGTCTACCACTTTCCTCATAGAGATATAGTATGGATGAGACAACTAAATTTTTTTCCAATCAAATACGGTGTTTATGAAAAAATAATATTTCCACTTTCCACTCAAATAATCATTATAATCATTTGCTTATTGAGAAATAAGAATAAAAGAAGGAAGGTCATAACTGAACATACCTCAGAAGAATCTCCCTCTCCAGATGTTGAGTTTTCCCTTGCAGTGCAGTCTTTCTGCCCCAGTCACAAAGGCTTAAACCCCAAAGTCATCATTAGTTCTTTTCTTGACTATAAAAATGGCCTCCTGCTGGCCAACCTTCCCCCAGTTTCCTCCCCATGCCTCCCGGCCCAACCCCACAGCCATCCATCACACTCTCCCCAAGACAGTTGCCCCCAGATACTCCTTTATCCCTTCTCTCTCTTCTCCTCTAAACCCTGCATGGCTCTTGGCTGCTTCCCACGGAGAAGCTCAAACTGTTCTAGAGAAGAGCCTTAATGGAATAAGAGAACAAACTCTGTCACCAATTCTTTAATCATTGATTCAGTTCATTCCAATAACATTTTTGAGCACCTGTTATGAACCAGGGGTAGTGAAAAAACAGGCCAAAAAATCTCTGCCCTCTTGGAGCTTACACTAGAGTGCAGCAAGATAGAGGATAAATGAATAAATAAGTTAAATCACAGTACATTAAATGGTGATAAGCGGAAGGAAAATAGTTAATTAGGGTTGAGTAATAGTAGGTACCAGGTGTGGGTGTAGGAGGATGCTATTTTAAATAGCACCTATTTTAAATAGGTGATCAGGGAAGGACTCACTGAAAAGTGATATTTAAGTCAAGATCTGAGAACATGAGGGAGCAAGGAATGTGCAGAGCTGAGGAAGAACATTCCAGAAGAAAGAAATTTGAGCCAAGAGCAGGCCTGGTATGTTTGAGGAGCAGCGAGGAATCCAGCAGGACTGGCATGGAATGAGTAAGGAGAAAAGGTGCTAGAGCAAGCGAAGACTTGAAAACCATCAGAAGGACTTTGGCTTTTCCCCTGAGTGAACTGGGAAGTCATCGGAGGTTTCAACAGAGGAATGAATGGCATGGTCTGACTTATGTACTAACATGAGAGCTCTGGTTGCTAGGTGAAAAATACCCTAAAGTGGGCAAAGGCAGAAGCCAGGAAATCAGTAAGGAACTGAAGAGTATATGAGCAAGAGACGATTGATCATTGCACCTTAGACCAGGGTGGCACCAGGAGAAATTCTGGATATAGTTTGAACATAGAGCCAAGACAATTTTCTGATTGATTGGAAGTGGGGTATAAAAGAGGAATCAATCATGACTCCATTGTTTGAAGCCTAAAAATATCAAAGATGGAGTTGTCATTTAATGAGATGTGAGAAGAACAGGTTTACTGTGGGAAGACCAAAAGTTTCCTTTTTGGGTGTGTTATGTATGAGATGTATATTAGACACAAGTAGGGATGTCAAGTATGCAGTTGGAATTCAGGGGAAAGGTCCAGGCTGGAGACAGCAGTTTGGAAGTTGTCAGCATGTAGATGGTATTTAAAGCTGTGAGACTGGCCGAGATCACCCCACCAGACATGTGAATAGAACAGGCAACAAAGGGCTGAGACCCAGAATGCTCCACCCCCTTGCCTCCCCCCGCCTCCATGCAAAGTGGTCTGGGAAATAAGAGCCAGTAAGGAGATGGAAAAGGAGTAGCCACTGTGAGAAAAGAGACCCTAGGGGAATGTGGGGTCCTGGGAGCCAACTGCAGAGAGTGCTTCCGGGAAGAGAGGCTAGTAAACTACATCAGATTCTGCAGTGGTCACAGAAGCTGAGGGCAGATAATTGACCACTGGATTTAGCAACATGGAAGATACTAGGAACTTGACAAGATCAAAGTGGGAGCAAAGCACTGGTAGGGTAGGTTCAAGAGAGACCAAGATGAGGAGAAGGAGAGACAGTAAATTTAGACTTAGCCCTTTGAATGAGTTTTGCTATTAAGGAAGCCAATTAAAGGGGCTAGAGCTGGCGGAGAATATGGGGTCAGGAGAGGGCTTTCCTGAAGATGGGAGAAATTGCATCATAATTGTATGTCACCAGAAAATTGGGAGTGCATTGGCTGAAGCAGCCTGTCATAAGCATAAAACTTCTTTGACGTCTTAAAGATTCAGATCAATTTTCCCTTTTATTCTGAAGAATATGTATTAATTTACAAGCAACTTATCCTCCCAAAATCTTTGAGTAAAATTGACCCTCCCCCCGCCCAAAAGCTATATTTGTCCTCTTTCCCTGCAAGTACTCAAAATATATACATGCCCCGTTCTGAGAAGCTGAGTTCAGATCAAGGTCTGTCTGTTTAACCTGGCTTTCCAGGCCTTCTATACCCTGAACACAGCTCCTTTCCTGGCCTTCCTATCTCTCTGCACCAACACTCACACACCCTGTTTGCAGCCTTCCTGCCTTTCCAGGCAAATGGGTCCCTTAAGGAGGTAGTTCTGTGACCAAAAAATTAAACAATTCTGCCTTTCTCCCAAGTCAAAACATTCAAACTCCTAGAGAGCTTTAAAATAAAGGGTTTTTCTTTCCTGTTACCCTTAAAAAACACCAACATTTAACAGACAACCATAAGACTTGGGGAACCAAATAATGTAGAAGTTGCACGCTGAAGAGACCTACAAGTAGTCCAAGAGGGATGCGACTAAGAAAGCCTAAAGTATAGGGGGTGACTCTGCCAGTGGTGACTTGACCCCTCTCTACCAAGAGACGTGCAGTGACCACGCAATCTGTGTCTGTTAGGATTCCTTGTATGGGGTGTGTCAGAAGTCCAATTCAAACTCACTAGACATAAGTGGTAATTTACTTGCTTATGTTACTAGAATGTTCAAAGGAGGTGAATCAGCTCAGACATGACATCATGTCATTAAGAATCCATTGCTTTGTGTCTGTGTTTCTCTGTGTTGACTTCAGTCTCAGGCTCTTTCTAGTGGCAACAAAGACAGCCACCAGCAGCTCCAGACTCTTGCTTCATAGCATCTGAAATCTCAAAAGGACAGTCTCTCTCTTTCCCAACAGTTCTAGCAAGCCCTGGGAAGAGATCTGACTGGCTCATCTTGGGTCCTGAGCACATTCCTGGACCAATCATGTGGCCAGGTAGATTCAGAGCTCTGAATAGCTAGGTCTGAGTCATGTGCCTCCATCCTCGAGCTTGGCAGTGAGATCTCATTGCCTAAGGATAAGGGAGACATTGTCCCTAAAGGAAAATTGATGTTCTGTTGCCAAAAAGAAGGAGGATGCATATTACAGGAGCAAAAAGAAATATTGATGTTAATTCTACACTACTAATTTCCATTTATTTTTGAAGGAAAAATATCCTAATTTAGTCAAGAATTATTGTCACTTAAATATTCACATTTTCCAGCCTACTTTGTTAATGCCTTGGAGCTTAAAATTAATTTTTCTAAATAAGACAATAAGCCAAATGAACTAGGAAGCTGAAATTAATGAGACAAAAATCTAACATTATTGAAATAGAAATCAACAAAATAATGAAAGGATAAATAAATCCAAAGTTGAATTACTTGCAAAGACTAATAAACAGATTTTATGAGCTTTATTAAGGATAAAAGAGAAAAATGTACATTTATAAGTAAAAAGGAAACACAACCACATATACAGAAGAGATTAAAAGTCACAAATGGATGTACAATGGAAAACATCAAGGAAATGTATGATTTTTAAAACAAAATACAAAGTATCAAAATTAATCATAAAAGAACTAGAAAAGTCAAAGATTAATTACCATAGAGGAGATGGAAAATGTGACTTTAAAACCACCATTGAAACAGACATTAGTATCAGATGGCGTCACAGTTGAATTTCAACTTTTAAAAATGGATAATTAAATGTTACTTAAATAATTCTAAGCCATAGAAAGATGTAAAAAGTTCTGTAATTCATTTAAAAGATAAAATAAACTAATCAATTAAACATAAATGTAAAACTTGAAAACAAATCAGTTAATACAATCCAGCAATGAATCAGAAGAATAATAGCTTCATGACTGAGTTTTTATTCCAATATTTCAAGGTGAGTTTAGTTTCAGAAAATCTATCAACATAATTCATTACTACAACATTTTCCCAATTATCTGTTAATACTTAACAAATGACCTCAAAACCTGTGGCTTCAATAAATGACAATGTAGTATTGCTTGTGATTCTGTAGTTGGCTGGGCTCAGCAGGGCAGCTGTGTTCCACATGGTGTTGCTGAGTCCCTCATGTGATTGTCTTTGACTGGGAGTTCAGCTGGGCCCGGAGCATCCAAGATGGACTCTCATCACTCAGTAGTTTAGCCTAAGCTTTGTAACAGCATAGCGCCTGGCTTCTAAGGGGGAGTGTTCCAAGAGGACCACTTCCATTGTGCAAGTGCTTATCAAGCTCTGATTGCAGC
The DNA here is from genome assembly GCF_002837175.3 of Physeter macrocephalus. NCBI lineage: Eukaryota > Metazoa > Chordata > Mammalia > Artiodactyla > Physeteridae > Physeter > Physeter macrocephalus. Next base: position 91,049,581 of record NC_041220.1, on the reverse strand, counting down.
ATGCTTGCTAATGTCCAATTGGCTGAAGTCACACAGGGGTGGGAATATTGGGAAGGGTATTCACTGGGGTCACCAATGTAACAGTCGACCACAATATTAAAAGAGAAAAATTATAGGACCCTACCAATGAGTACCAAAACAAATTTCATAAAATTTAGCAGCCATTTCTACTAAAAAACCAGGTAAAAGAGGTATGGAAACCAAAAACAATCATTTCTATTGAATCAAGTGAAATCACCAATGTTCAACTCTTTTAGACCTATAAAACAATTGCATATGGTTCAACCTAATATTGACCTAAATGCAAAGTGCTGAAGCTATTTCCATAAAAAAAAGGAACTTGGAAGGAAAACTATAATCATCATTATTATTTAACAATGTCTTGGGTTCTAAAAAATGCATTCAGACAAGAATATGAAATAACTTGTATAAATGTTGAAAGAGTCTAAAAGATCTCTGTTTGCTGATACTATGGTTATATATCTAGAAAACCCAAGATAATCTTATAAAATACTACAAGAATTAATTTTTAAAAACTACAATGAGGTATCACCTCATACCAGTTAGAATGGGCATCATCAGAAAACCTACAAACAACAAATGCTGGAGAGGGTGTGGAGAAAAGGGAACCCTCTTGCACTGCTGGTGGGAATGTAAATTGATACAGCCACGGAATATTACTGAGCCATAAAAAGGAATGAAATTGGGTCATTTGTTGAGACGTGGATGGATCTAGAGACTGTCGTACAGAGTGAAGTAAGTCAGAAACAGAAAAACAAATATTATATATTAATGCATATATGTGGAACCTAGAAAAATGGTACAGATGAACCAGTTTGCAGGGCAGAAATTGAGACACAGATGTAGAGAACAAACTTATGGACATCAAGGAGGGAAAGCCGTGCGCGGGGAGGCGGGTGTGATGAATTGGGAGATTGGGACTGACATGTATACAGTGATGTGTATAAAACTGATGACTAACAGGAACCTGCTGTATAAAAAAAAATAAAATTAAATTAAAAAATTAAAAAAAAAACTAATGTGTTCTTTCTTTGGGCAATAAGCACTTGGAAAACAAAATGGGGGAAAATGTTTCATTCACAATAAAGTCAAAACTTTTCTAGAAATAAATGTAATAACAAGGACACAACCATAAATCAAAGTATCTAAGCCGGGCTTCCCTGGTGGCGCAGTGGTCGAGAGTCCGCCTGCCGATGCAGGGGACGCGGGTTCGTGCCCCGGTCCGGGAAGATCCCACATGCCGCGGAGCGGCTGGGCCCATGATCCATGGCCGCTGAGCGTGCGCGTCCGGAGCCTGTGCTCCGAAACGGGAGAGGCCGCAGCAGTGAGAGGCCCGCGTACCACACACACACACACACACAAAGTATCTAAGGCAAAATTTTAACAAATAGAAAAATATTTCATAGTCTTGGTTGAGAGGACAACGTAATTTAAAAATCCACTCTCCCACAGGAATAAAGATGCAGACGTAGAGAATGGACTTGAGGACACGGGGAGGGGGAAGGGTAAGCTGGGACAAAATGAGAGAGGGGCATGGACATATCTACACTACCAAATGTAAAATAGCTAGCTAGTGGGAAGCAGCCGCATAGCACAGGGAGATCAGCTCGGTGCTTTGTGACCACCTAGAGGGGTGGGAGGGAGACGCAAGAGGGAAGAGATAAGGGGATATATGTATATGTATAACTGATTCACTTTGTTATAAAGCGGAAACTAACACACCATTGTAAAGCAATTATACTCCAATAAAGATGTAAAATAAATAAATAAAATTCTTAAAAAAAAAAAAAAGAAGAAAGAAACATCTATATAAACCCAGCCCAGCCAGGCCCACAGCCATCAATCAGCAGTTCAGGAATCAGCCTCAATCTGTCTAAGGGCACACATTTTTATCGCCATGAATTTCTATTAGTAAAAATAGAAAAATCAGCCCTCCTTTTCTTCTAAAGGACTGATAAATTTGGAGGAAGGAATTATATGTCTGGTGAAACACTGTATTAAACATAAAAATCCAGTCTCCCAAAATTAAGATATAAGTCTAATGTGATTACAGTTGGAATGCCAGCAGTGTTAGGAAGGTGAGGAATGGCTAAAATTATCTTAAAATTTGTATGGAAGGATAAGTGCCTGAGAATAGCTAACAGAAAATTTTGAATAGGCAAAAATATTAATTAAAGTTAAGGGAAAAATTATACAGTGAAAACTTTTTTCCCATCCTTGTCCCACATCTGCCCAGGTCCCCCTCACCACCCCCACCATATCCTTCCAGAATTTCTTTGTATATGTATAAGCAGATACAAATACAGAATCTTGTTTTTTCCACACTTTTTACATAAAGCGTTGCATATCACTCATTCTGAATCTTGTTTTTTTGTTTACTAAGTCTTCAAGGTATTTGTAGTATAAAAAGAGCTTTTCTGTCCTTTACTATATAGCTCTTCATGTTCTATTGCATAAATATACCGTAATTATTTAACTATTCCTCTGCTATTGAAAGTTGAGGTTGTTTCTAATATTTTGCTACTACAAACAATGTTGCAGCTGTGTGTGTCACACCTTTTCTCCTTAATGAAAATGTATCTGTAGAATAATTTCCCAAAAGCACAGTTGCCGGGAATATGCATTTGACATATCGCCCAATTGCCTTACCTAGGGGTTATGCTTTTATCAGAAATGAATAAGAATATGTTTGCCCGTAGCCTCACCAACACAGCAAACTTTTGGATTATTGCCAATTTAAGGGGTAAAAATGGTATCTTGGCACAGTACATTAGGAGTGAGATTGAGCATCTTTTAAAAGATATCTGTATTTTCTTTTCAAAAACTCTTCATATCCTTTGCTCATATTTCTACTGGGTTGAATGACAGACCAATAAATCAGTGGAACAAAGCAGGGTCCTGAATGGATCTAACCACATACTTATAGTTTCTGGTAGGACCAAAGTGAGTTTTCACCTATAGAAAAGGCAAATTTATAAACACAGAAAGCAGATCTGTGGTTGCCTAGGCTGGAGGGTAAACAGGCATTAAGAAAACTTGTTGGGGTGATGGAAATGTTCTGAAACTAGATTGTGATGATGGTTGCCAAACTCTCTAAACTTACTAAAAATCACTTAATGACGGGTGAATTTTATATGGTGTGTAAATTATACCTCAGTAAAGCTGTTTTGAAAAGTCATTTTTCAGTCCAGTTGGGAAGGATTAGATATTAAATAAGGTTGCTAAAACAACTGACTAGCCAGCCAGAAGAAAATAAGAATGAACCCCTCTTTTATCCCATATGCAAAAATAAATTCTGGGTGGATTAAAGAACTAAATGTAAAAAATTAAATAGGATAAATAATACTAGAACATCACATGTAAAATCAAGGATGGGTGAAAGCTTTTTTTTTTTTTTTTTTTTTTTGCGGTACGCGGGCCTCTGCTTTTTTTTTTTTTTTTTTTTTTTTGCGGTACGCGGGCCTCTCACTGTTGTGGCCTCTCCCTTTGCGGAGCACAGGCTCCGGACGCGAAGGCTCAGCCGCCATGGCTCACGGGCCCAGCCGCTCCGCGGCATGTGGGATTTTCCCGGACCGGGGCACGAACCCGTGTCTCCTGCATCGGCAGGCGGACTCTCAACCACTGCGCCACCAGGGAAGCCCGGGTGAAAGCTTTTTAATCAAGATTGGAAACTCGGAAGCTATAAAAGGACATATATACATATCTGATAAAATGAAAATCAGAAATATTTGGAAAAGATACCATGAACTAAGTCAACAGATAAACACTAGATTGGGGAGCGGGGAGGACTGGCAACCCAGAGATCAGACAGAGGGTAAATGGCTATAATATACAAAGAACTCTTACAAAACAAATAAATAAGACAGGGATAAACACCACAACAGAAAATTGAGCCAAGGATATGAATAGGCAATTCACAAAAAAGCAATTCCAGGTAGCCAACAAATACATGAAAAGAGGCTCAAACTCACATACAATCAAGGAGATGTGAATAAAGCCACAATGAGACATCAGTTTGCACGGGTCAGATGGAAAAATTAGACAGCAACAATCCTTATTGCTAAAGGGGATATGGGGACTTTCGTAGTACATTTCTGGTTGGAAATATGTATTAATGCAGTCTTTTTGGAAAGCAATATGGCAACATCTGTTATGATTAAAAATACATTCATCTTTGACCAGAAATCCCACTCCCAGGAATCTGTCTCTTAGGAATGAAAGCTTCCAAACCGAAGGACATATTTACATGGAAGTGGACTGCATATGATAAAAACAAACAAAAACCGAAAACTGGAAACAAAGTGAGTATCGTCCATATGGGAATGGTTGAATAAATTATAGTTCTGTCACCCCATAAAGTTATATGTGGTCATTAAAAAGAATAAGTTGGAACTAAACTGAGTGAATTAAGAGAGATTCCATGAAGTGTTAGAGATTTTTTAAAAAACAAGATACAGAAAAATATAAAAGTAATAAAACAATGGTAAACAACTTAAACTGTATAGATGTACATGGATGTTTACAGATGATTATATGAACATGGAGAAAAAATAATGGAAGGATAAAGTCTTATTCAGCTAGGGCTGCTGTAACAAAATACCATAGCTTAATTATCAGACATTTACCTCTTACAGTTCTAAAGGCTAAAGTCCAAGATCAAGGTATCAAGAAATTCAATTCTTGGTAAGTGCCCTCATCTCACCCTAATTACCTCCCAAAGACTCCACCTCCTAATACCATCGCATTCGGAGTTAGGACTTCAACATATGGATTTGGAAGGACAGACACAGCCAGTCCATAACAGATATGTCCTAAGTTGTCTATACAGGTTGCCTGGGGTACCAACAATGCATTGGGGGCACTACAGTACAACTAAAAGAGAGAAGAATGGAAAAAGAAGAAAATAAATCACAAGATTTATCTGTTAAAATAAAGATTTATCTTGTTCCAACAGATTTCAGGGCACCTGACCAATAGTTGCAGCCCGTAAGGTTTCTCCCTGTTTTCAACATGGAGAAAGGCTGGCTCAGAGAGGATTATTTCCTGAGCCAGGGCCTCACAGCAGGGCAATTACTGAACCATAAATACCACCCAAGCCTCCTGACTTTCCCATGGCTTGAATCGGAACTATTCCCAGATAAATATAACCAAGTCATTAGCATGAAATCGATGAACACAAACATATAAATGACAAAGGCTTGGCTTCACAGCCTGGGAGTTTGGAATTGGCCCTGTGACTTCAGAGAGTATCCAGTGTCGCTTCGCGGGGTGGAGGGGAAAGTGGCTGCCTCTGTGTGTTTCCGAAAGAAACAGAACAAATGCGGCTGTGGCTGGAGCCGCGTGAATCAGCTCTGCGGTCCCGCTCCCAGCTGTCTCCAGCCCATTTGTGGCAAACGGTGCATTTGGAGGGATTAACAGGCAGTAGGAGTGGGTGAACAGATGCAACAGATTAGAGAGGAAATCTGTTCCTGGGTGGCTCTTGGCAAGCTGGAGGGGGTTCTGGCAGAACAGCGGGGAGAGAGAGAGGCTGGGGAAAGGAGGAGATGGAAATGTCTCTTTCATGTTTGATTTTGCAGGGCCCTCTGAACAAGAATTTTTTACTGCTTGCATGCCCTCAGTAAACTGCAGCTACATTATAAATAAAAGGGAAGGGGGGAGTTGATTTAGGAAGGGTGAATTTTCCAGAATTCAATGGATTCAAATGAATTCAGATGGAATTCGATAGGCAGCCTCAATTTCTCTCTCAGTGGACTTGTCTCAGAGGGTCCAGTGATCTAACTCCTACCAAAAAAAAAAAAAAAAAAAAAAAAAAGCAAGTAGCTAGCTGTCTTTTTCTGGGTTATTAAAAAGTTGACAACTGGTTATCTCTGCCAGCAGATCATGGGCATTTACCCTGGCATCTGAAAGTCTGTCTACCTGGGACGTGACTCCCTCCCCAGCCTTTCACCTGGTGGTGGGGGGGTGGGGGGGTGGGGGGGGCAGTTGGCGGACCTCAGCTAAACAAGAGCGCAGGGAAGCAACCTCGTCCCACTAAAAGGGGGGCTGGCTCTGATGGGCCAAGACGACCAGGCACGGCCGCAGGACTGAGCCGGCTTTGCCTGAGCAGCTGCAGGAGAGGCCAGCCCAGGCTCGAGGGCCCCTCTCCCCTTCCTTGCACGCAGCCATCACTTCACTAGCACTTGCGCCGTGTGCGATAAATGGAGCTCTTAAATAAACGGGAAGCGGCAGACACAGTCCAGAGGGCAAGGTTTATTTTTATTTAGAAAGGTTGAAGAGGAAAAATTTAAACCTGATTTAAATATTTACTCAGAGAGGCAGACAGCTGATACATTCTAACCTAGACTCAGGACGAGAAGCTGAAGATTGCCTTTCTGCAGTCAGCCGCCGGCCACAGAGAAACCCCCTGGTTGAAAGAAAGAGGGCGTGAAGATTCAGGAGAGTCAGGAAATCAGTTTACAGTTTGAGGTCACATGGCCCAGCTCCTCATCGCACAGATGCTTGATTGGACTTGCCATGAGACTCTGGGCGAATTACTTAGCTGCTCTCAGCCCTGGTGTTTGCGTCTGTTACAGTTGGAGGGGAAAATACCTAGCTCATAGAGCTCTTACGAGATTTAAAAAAAGGGAATGTAAAGTGCTGGCACATAGGAAGTGCTTAATAAAAGTGAGCTATTATTCCCTAACTCTACGTTAGGCCTAGGAAACTACAGTTTCCTGGACCGTCTTATATGAAGACTCAGTGGGTCTGAGAAAAGGCCCAGGGATCTGTATTTTGAATATGCTCTCCAAGGGTTTCTACTGGGCAACCAGGTTTAGAGACCAGGGTCTCATGACCTCACACAGAAGTGTCCCCAGCCCCTACAGTGGATGCCAGTAAGATTCTCAACCCAGAGGTCCTCATTAGGATTCGGATGAGGTGCCTAACAGACCAACGAATGCCTAACAGAAGTACAGAGCTGAGTACTTCCCCCCAACTGCTCCTACCTCACCCGCACCTTCCAGATCGCAGCCTTAGCCACACAGTCGCTCAGGCCTCGAGCTTGTGCTCCCTCTCCCCTTCCCCGCCTCCTACCCCAACAAGTCCCGTCACAGCCTCTCCTCCTGACCTCCCCTTTACCTGATCCGTCTCCCTTGTGCTCCACTGCTGACGCCCATGCACAGCCAGAGAGAGCTCTATAAAGATTAAATCAGGCCCCTGGGCCCCCTGCTCCCAAGGCCTGCATCTCTCCTCTCTCCTTGCTGCCCTGCTCTAGACTTCAGCCACAGCCTCCCCTCTCTCCTGTGCACATGCTAAACTTGTGCCTCGCTCCCGGCCTTGGCACTGGCTCTTGCCTGTGCCTGGAACACCTGTGCTGCCCCCCCATTCACCCCCCGGCCTTCCCGCAGCTGCTGCTTTCTCTTCATCCAAGTCTCTGTTTGCAGGCCATCTCTTCAGAGAGGTTTGCTCTGACCGTCACAGCCAAAGGGACTAATTCTGTGAGGTTTGGCAGGTCACTCAGCTTTTCCGGAACTCAGTTTCCTCATCTGTAAAATGGGGATAATATTAGCACCTGCCCCTTAGGGTCGCTATGAAGATTCTATCAGTTTAAATGTAAAATTAATTAAATTTTTTTCCTGTTTTATGAAGATATAGTTGACATATAACATGGTATTAGTTTAAGGTGTACAACATAATGATTTGATATATGTATATATTGCAAAATGTTTACCACAGTAAGTTTAGTTCACATCCATCACCTCACATTGTTACAATTATTTTCTTGTGATAAGAACTTTTACAGTGTACTCTCTCAGCAACTTTCAAACGTACAATACAGCATTGTTAACTATAGTCGCCATGCTGTATGTTCCCTCCCCAGGACTTATTTATCTTATAACTGGTTTTATACCTTTTGACCACTTTTACCCATTCCCTCCACTGCTACACACCCCACTGCTGGCAACCACCAATCTATTCTCTGTAGTTATTTATTTATTTATTTATATTGATGTATAGTTGATTTACAATATTGTGTGAGTTTCAGGTGTACAGTGGAATGATCCAGTTATACATATACATGTACATATCTATACTGTACATATCTATATTCTTTTAAAAAATTCTTTTCCATTATACTTTATTACAAGACATTGAATACAGTTCCCTGTGCTATACATAATAGATAAATCCTTGTTTATTTTATATATAGTAGTGTTCATCTGTTAATCCCATACTCCCAATTTATCCCTCCCCCTGCTTCCCCTTTGGTAACCATAATTATTTTCTATGTCTGTGAACCTCTTTCTGTCTTGTAAATAAGTTCATTTGTACTATTTTTTAGATTCCACATATGAGATCATACAGTATTTGTCTGTCTCTGTCTGACTCATTTCATTTAGCATAATGCCTTCAAGTTCCATCCATGTTGTCACAAATGACAGGATTCTCTTCTTTTTTTATAGCTCAATATTATATATAATATAATATTTTATATAAATAAATAAAATAATATATAATAATATTTTATATAAATATGTTATATAAATAAATATTATATATCTTACATTTTCTTTATCTATTCATCCATCTATGGAAAATGTACATTGTGTAAAACAGTGCCAGGCACTTAGTGCTCAAGGTGTTAGATCATATTTGTCTCATTGAATTACAATAATTTACTTATGTGCCTACTTCATCTGCAGATTGTGAGAATATGGGGGATCTTACTCATCTTAATATTCAGGCCAACTGGCAGGGTGTCTGGCATAAAGAAGACATCTCTACTGGGTTGAATAATAGACCCCAAAATTCATGTCCACAAAGAACCTCAGAATGTGAACTCATTTGGAAACAGTCTTTGCAGGTGCAATTAGGTGAGGTCATACTGGATTAGGGCAGGCCCTAAAGCCAATGACTGGTGTCCTTATAAGAAGCCATGTGAAGATACATACAGGCACAGACACAGAGGGAAGAAAGCCATGTGATGACAGAGGCAGAGGTTGGACTGATGCAACTTGAAGCCAAGGAACACCAGAGATTGCCAGCAAGTTCCAAAAACCAGGATGAGGCAAGGAAGGATCGTCCCCCAGAGCCATCGGAGAGAGCGTGGCCCTGCTGACACCTGGATTTCGGACTTCCATCTTCCAGAATTGTGAGAGAAACTTCTGTTGTTTTAAGCCACCCAATTTGTACTTTGTTATAGCAAAGTACAAATGAATACAACAGCCAGTAGCTGCTGTCAGAGAGAGAGAATAATTCGAAGACACACTGTTCAGATTCTCCCAGCACACTGACTCCCAAGAGAAGGCAAACGCTACTTCTTCTCCTTTTCCCTCTAACATTACCAGGGAGCTCTTCGGGGTGCTGGCAGACAGGGTCCCCTCGGGATATACAGTTGGGGACCCAGAGTCCTTCCCACCTTCGATTTGGAGGTAGGGAGACCAGTAACGGGCTTGCATCAGCCAAGGTCAGCCCAACATAAACCAAGCCGCCATCTGTCATCAAGACAATGGCCTCTGTTCAAGGTGGGAGGAAGGTCTTCCACAGCAAAAGCGGCTAAAACCCATCCACTGGTTCGGCGACACCGAGTGAGTACCCCCCCTCCACCGGCGCGTGCCAGGTACTGAGCCTGACTCTGGGCTCCCACAACCACTGCTCTGCCCTCTCTTGGGAAACCTCTCACTTCCTCTCTGAATCTTGGCTATTTATATACACTGAGCTGCCTCATTTTCCCAAGGGGGTCATTTGGCAAAGATAAAAATGGCTCGGCAAAACCACAGACCAAAATACGTTTCTGATGAGAACCGCCCACCCATCAATGTGCAACTTGCGGGCTGAGTTCATTCTCTCCCATCCACGGGGGACATTATCAGTTTGCCCAGGACACAAGAGCGCGTAGCCCCGGTCGGTTTCTCTCTCTCTGGATCTTTGGCCTTTTAAGGTCAATCCCTATATTCTCTAGGCCAGGTCATAGGTTGAGACATAATTATAGACTAATTAAAATAATGACAGCTGGTCCTACTGAGGGCTTACTCTGTACCAGGCACCGTGAACTCTATTTAATGTTCATCACACCCCACAGGGGTAAGGACTACTATTAACCCTGCTTTGGTGATGGGGAAATTGAGGCATGAGGAGGTTGAATAACTGATCCAGAGTTACACAGTGAATAAGGGACAAGTGACAAGCCAGAGTGTGATGATGGTGGTCTGGCCCCAGAGCCCAGGCTCCCAGCCACTGCTGATAGCAGAGCTGAAGGATCCGTTTTTGCAAGAAGCATATTATGCTATCATTGAGGACCCAGAAATGATTTCTCTGAGGACTTACCTTGTTTGTGTTTCTAAAAATAACCAGTATCGGGCTTCCCTGGTGGCGCAGTGGTTGAGAGTCCGCCTGCCGATGCAGGGGACACGGGTTCGTACCCCGGTCCGGGAAGATCCCACATGACTCGGAGCGGCTGGGCCCGTGAGCCATGGCCGCTGAGCCTGCGCGTCCGGAGCCTGTGCTCCGCAACGGGAGAGGCCACAACAGTGAGAGGCCCGCGTACCACAAAAAAAAAAAAAAAAAAAAAAAAACCAGTATCGACTTTCTTAGCAATAATCCACTAGAAAAGAATATCGAATTTGGAGTCAGTGAGACATAGACTTCATTCCTGGCTCTGGCCTCATTAGATATGTAGCCTTGAGCAAGTTACTCAGTCTCTCTGGATCCTGGTTTCTCCACCTGTAAAGTGATGGCATTTACAAGTTGCCTGGCACATGGTAGGTATTCAGCATTTTAGTTCTGTCACCTCCCTCCGCCTAAGTAGATTTTACATGAAATTTCACAGTTAAGGAGGTACGATATACCCACTGTCTTAGTCCTTTCCAGCCTCTATAACAGAATACCATAGACTGAGTGGCTTAATAACAGCAGAAATTTATTTCTCACAGGAGGCTGGGAAGTTCATGATCAAGGTGCCGGCAGATTGGGTGTCTAGTGTGAGGCTGCTTCCTGGCCCTGTATCCTCACACGGCAGAAGGGAGAACCCCAGTCTCTTCAGACCCTTATAAGGGCACTATTCCCATTCTTGAGGGCTCTGCCCTCATGACTTAATCACCTCCCAGAAGCCCCACCTCCTAACACCATCTCCTTAAGGGTTAGAATTTCAGCACATGAATTTGCTGGGGGGATGCAAACATCCCATCTATAGAACTACCTGAGGTCACATCTAATCTAAGCGAGATCATTATTAAACTAAGATATTTGAAGCTAAAAGGGACCTCCAGGAATCAAGAAGTTTGGTTACTGATTCTAAGCACCTACTAAACAATTATAAAAGTGTTTAGTAAACACTCGGAATATGGTCACTGCTGAGCACCAGTAACCTTATTTTCTGGGAGGACATAGTGTACTGGGGTGAAGGCTGGACCTTGAAGCAAAAGAGAGGATTTAGACTCCTGGCTCAGTAGGGAATGGGTGTTGCTACCTGCTCTGCCTAGCTGACCCAGTTATTTCGAGGCAAAAGGAATCTGGGGTCAATGTAAAGTAACTATAACGATAAAGAGCTCACAAAGACAAGGCATTGTTGGGTAAAGCTGTGTTTGTCATGAAATGATGAGTTTTCCAGCAGCATGGACGCTATTCTGAACAGTGCAGGTTACATGCTACGTCCTGGTGGGATACAGGTGTGCTGGATCTTCTCTATTTGCCCCGCACCCGGACTGTGCCCTCCACTCTTCTCCTTGCTCTGTGACCCTGGAGACCCTTCCTCTGGAACCTACCACATCACCGGGGCTTCCTTGTCCTCTGGCTGGGGGACTGGGCAAGAGAGGGGACACGGAGCTTCTGCCTTCAGCTCCCTGCCTAGCAAGCAGGGCAGGGCTGCAATTCTCTACGGAAGACCACACTCCCCTTGGACAACCACTTTCCCCGGGCTCTAGCTCTCCATGTCTCCCACCAAGAAGATTCTTGGGTTAAGAAGGACTGTTTAGGGGAGTAGGGAGATGCGCCAGGAAAGGGAAGGCGGCGATACAGGGAGCACTGATGAGCTGCTCGGCTCAGACCTCGGCGAAACAGCGTCTACGCACCTCCGCGTTGTCCCGCCTGAAGGGTGGGGAGGCCAGGGTCCCCCTATCCGGTCCCGGAGCGCTAACCGGCTGCCCACGGACGACGCCGGCCTCGCCCGCCCACACTTCCAACGCCATCGTCCCTCCATGCAGTTCTCTTCGCTTACCCCCTGGCCGTGCCTTCTCTTCCTTGCCTGACTCCAAAACTCGCCATGTTTTTCCAAATCGTTCTATCTGAAAAACCTGAGGGCGCGGATGCTCGGGTCCCGCCCCCAACCTATCCCTCAGGTTCTGAGGACGGCTTCTTCGCACGCCTGCGGCTCTGCCTGCGGGCTTTTCAGGCTGCAGGCTCCGCGGGCGCTCGCGCCGGGAGCCACAGTGTCGCGAGCCAAAGCCCCTGGGAGCTGCCCTCCAGCAATGACGCGGGAGCTGATGGACAGTCCCCCCCACCCCCGGCGTCCTCGCCCCTGGAGTGGAATAACTCCGAAGCACGCTCCGCAGTTTTCCAGGGGTCTGAGCCGGACTGCTCAGGGCAGTAACTGCTCATCGGGGCTGCCTTCCCTTTCCCGGCCCACTTTCCCAACCTTTAACAGTCTTTCTTGGGATCGGCGCCCAGCGAAGCTGCTGGGACTTGAACCTTTGCCTCAGAATCTGCTTCTGTGAGAACTCAACCTAGGACCCCAGGTAATCAGGGGTCCTGATTAATCCTGACCTCTGGCATCATCGAGAGCCTTCTCTATCCAGGTCAATTACCAGCCACTATGGACTGAACTGTCTAAATTCCATAGCGAGGTTGATAAGATCCTCTATGATCAGGCCCCTGCTGGCTGTCCAGCTTCACCTTTCCCCAATCGTTTCTCCACCCCACCCTCCTGCGCGACTCCCACATACCAGCTACCGTCAGTTATGTGTGGCTCTTAGAATATTCCAAACCTCAAGCCTCTGGCCCGGTGCCATGCTGGTCTCTCTGCCAGGGACGTCCTTTGCTACCGTTCATTTGTCTCCCTCCCACTTGGCTGCGAGGTTGCCTGCTTCCTTGGCCACCCCGACAAGCAAGCACCCAAGCTGGGTGACCTGTCCCTCTTCTGTGCTCCCAGACCACTCCGCCCTCATATTGCCTGTTTTCTTTCACTAGACTGTAAGCTCCAGCACGCAGGAACTCTATCTTATGTATCTACAAATTCTCAAGCCTAGCACCATACCTATGCAGAATAGGTTTTGAAAAAATGCTTGATGACTTAATGGGGGAAAAAAGTACTAAATGAACAAAGCTTTTAATTTTGAAAAGGGAATAAGACAATTCTTCCAATACAAGGTGGGATATGGTGAGAATCATGAGACAAGTCTAAACCACATTGTGGGCAGCCAGTGTAGAGACAAGGCAGCCATGACTTCCTTGTAAAAGAGATGCGCTTTGACTTTGTAAGTCATCAAGGATGGTGATAGTTGGGCAGTGGAATTGAAGAGGAGGTGTTCTAGAGAGAGGGAACCGTGAGCACAAATGTCCTGAGGAATGATCCAGGCCAGCAGAGTGCAGAGCGCCCAGGAGAGCTTTTGGGGGGCAGTGAGGAAGGGGCCGATGGGGGTGCTTCCTCTGACCATATAGACACCATCGCAAAACGTGTGACTTTACGTATTGTTTCATATACTGACCCTCCCCCAGCACTGCCATCTTTCCTTCCTTCCTTAGCTTCCTCTGTTAGCGGGTGAGGCTTCCTGTTAAGTTGTTCTGAGAACTGTGGTTTTCAGAGCTTCAGAGACCAGGAATGCCTGCCAGCAAAATTACCACTAAAGATCCCCACTGAATTCCAAGAAATGATTCCCCCCTCTGCTAACCTGGGCACTTCAGGGAGTGCCAACCATCCAGGGGGATAAGCTGTTCTCCTCACCGTGAGGTCCCATCCTTGAGAGAGTATTCAAGGCCACTCAGGAAGAGTCCTGCACCACTCCACTTCTTGCCACAAAGCCAATTTGGAATGACCAGGATGATTGCTATTTAAAGGAATCCTGCTGTGAATCATTTCCAGGACAGAGACTCTCTTGTGAAGTGGATCACCATTCTCTTCTACTTTTTAATTAATAATTTGAAAAACCTATATAAGGTAAATTTCCATTTTTCTAGAGTCCAGACAATATATGTATCTATAAATAACCACGCAGTAAAAGAAAGATTATAAAGGACAATCAGCATTCGTAATAATGACAAGAAAATGCTACCAACCCCTAGGATGACTTCTGAAAATTTAACTACGGGTTAATAATTTCTTACCAACAGTTCCAAAAATCATTTGATAGCAAAAATTGACCTGAACTAATGGCAAGTTATTTATATTCATTTCTCTCATATTTACTTAAAGTAAATATTCATGCCTTTTGCTTCAGACACACGAATATATTTTATTAGAGGGTGCTGCCCTAGACCCTGCTGGGGGCATTATAGAATATATAGTTCTTGAGAGTAAAAATATTCTCAATTCCGGAACACCTCTGGCCCAAAGGGTTTCAGATAAGGGATTATGAGCTGAGCTCATGTAAATCGTATTCATCTTTATTTTAGTGTTAGTGAGAAATGGAATATTTCCTGCCATATCAGTAAACAAAGGATGTCACAGTCATCAGCAATTGCAGCCAGTGGTGAGCCGGTGAGCCCTGAGGGAACTCCGGAAGGAAAGAACACCTGCCATCTAGCAGCCATCAGACTGCAGCCACTCCCTACAGTGAGGCCTCAGGAAACTCAGGATGTGAAAACACAGGATACTGGCCCCAGATAGGTGAGGTGCATATCAAAGGAATGATTTCAGGGAGCCCAGACTCTTTCATCTTCCCATACATAGAAAAGCACTAAATTCCTTAACTTGGGATATCTGGTTTTCTTTAATTAACAATACTCCTTTGACATTCAGAATACCTGCCCTCAGTTGCAAAACTTCTGTATAACCTGGCTTCCTCCCTCACCTCCTCCGAGCAGATGTTCTAGGGTTACTTGAGATGCTGCCTCCCGGGCTTGAAGTCCTAAAAACGCCTGCCAAATAAAACATAATTCTCAACTGTTAGGTTGTGAATATGTTGTTAGTTGACATTAGACATTTTTTAGGGTATTTCAACTTTGTGACGTTGAAGTGCTGGCTATTCCCTTTTCATTGCCTGCCGCCCTCCTGTCGCCTCCTGGATCCATACTTCACGCTGGGCTCTCTGTCCCAGGAGGCCACGCACATGGACGGCCTCATTCTGGCTGACCCTCTGGGTGGCCAGTGTCAGGGGCTGGCTGGAGAACCAGATGAGAGGGAAGTTGGGGTGTCTCCTCCCTACTGCACCCCGCTTCAGTGCCCGTTGCTGGCACTACCTGCCTCCCTCCCCATGTCAGCTCCTGCCAGGCAGCCCAATTCACATTCACAGCTCCAACCCCTAAATCCCTCCCCCCTTCAACTCTTTTTTTGTTTGTGTTTTTTTGTTTGTTTGTTTGTTTTCGGTACGCGGGCCTCTCACTGTTGTGGCCTCTCCCGTTGCGGAGCACAGGCTCCGGACGCGCAGG
>NC_041220.1:91021167-91033840 GCF_002837175.3 Physeter macrocephalus | reverse complement strand
CTCCGCGGCATGTGGGATCTTCCCGGACCGGGGCACGAACCCGTGTCCCCTGCATCGACAGGCGGATTCTCAACCACTGCGCCACCAGGGAAGCCCCTCCTTCAACTCTTAAGGGTAGTATCTGCTCCCCAATCTTGCAGGAGGTGGATGTACCCACCTCCATGTTTGTTCTCTGTATCCTGCCCACACCTCGTAAGCGGCTCGTTTGTTAGAGTCTCTCCATTTGAACCATCTGGAGTGAACGCTGTTTCCTGCTGTACCCCAACCAATACGCTGACAAATCAGAGAGTCCCTGTAATGCCCTGTAAAATGCACTGAGCTTGAATCAAGAGGCTTGAGTTTCAGGATTGGATGATTTGGGGCAAGTCACTTCACTCTTCTCCTCCTTAGTTTTCCTACCTTAAAAGGGGGCTGGTATGCCTATTTCCGAGTGTGCCTTGATAATAAAACAAATCAATGTATGTAGAAATGTCCAGGAAACTACAGAAATACTAAGAATTCGAGAACGCTTAGAAAACTAGAATATTCAAATATTCCAAATAGCCTATTCTCCCAAATCTTCTGGAGAAGAATATTTGCTTTGTGTCTTAGTCAGTTCAGGCTGCTATAACAAAAACAACATGGGTGGCTTAACCAACAAACATCCTGGGACGTCCAAGATCATGTCTCAGGCAGATTTAGTGTCTGGTGAGGAGGCCCTTCCAGGTTAGCAGATGTAGATGGCCGTCTCCTCCTTGTATCCCCACCTGGTGGAACAGAGATCCCGTGTCTCCTCCTCTTTCCATAAAGGCATTAATCCCATCATGAGGGACCCTCCCTCATGATCTCATCTTACTCCAAGTATCCTCCAAGGCCCCGCCACCTACTACCATCCCATTGGGGTTAGGGTTTCAAAATATAAATTTTGGGGGGACTCAAACATTTAGTTCATGACACTTTGTTAAAGCAAAGTATACCTATGCTGAGACCAGAGGTGACTAGAAAAAGGAAAGCCCCCAGCCTGCCCTCTCTCTTTCCTAGGTGTCCACCTTCTCTGCTGCCTGAACTTAATTTTTTGTCATCCAACTTCAGTGAGTGTCTTAGCCAGAAGCTTGTGTGTTTTAACCAGACAGGGCTCAATCTACGTTTTCTTTTCCATCTTCTGCCATTTTGTAATTGTTTGGGCTCCATTTTTATGATCTTCAATATTCTGTCCTGTTTTGAGGGCTTCTCTATCTGCTTTAAAGTCACATATTTCCATAGAGTGTAAAGTAATACTTTTTAGTAAGGACTCTTATCATTCACTGAAATTCTCTTCACCGCCTCAAGCCAACACTATCTCAGACAAGAATCTCCTGTGGATGGTTTTTATCAATAAGAAATTGTTGCTTTGGCTTTAGAAAAATCTAGATCGGTTTTCTTGTGTGGCCAAAATTCAACAGAAAGTTATTCTACTCTCTATTTTACTTTAATCATATAGTCGTGGCCTAAAATTTTGATCTTTTCCAGTAGCTGGTCATTCCAACACTGCATGGGTGTTCCCCATAAAAGGGAACAATCAACAAGATTAAGTTACTTTGAGTTCTTAA
Organism: Physeter macrocephalus; assembly: GCF_002837175.3. Classification (NCBI taxonomy): domain Eukaryota; kingdom Metazoa; phylum Chordata; class Mammalia; order Artiodactyla; family Physeteridae; genus Physeter; species Physeter macrocephalus. The sequence goes on along the minus strand of NC_041220.1, from coordinate 91,032,272 downwards.
TTGGTTTGCCAGAACTTCCTCTTCCTATCACAAAAGGTAGCCTGAGCAGCACATTAAATTTTGCCTAATTCTGCCTGCAGCTTTAGCAAACAAGATGCATTCTGGAAATAAAAGAGACTTCACGTGTGAATGACCAGTTGATACTTTTAACTTCCCAATAACCCTTATTATTTATCTTTACCAAATCTACTGCCAAAACAGCTTTGAAAATTGTTCAAATTCGTTTGATCCCTGGAGTTTTGTTGTACCAAATATTTGCTAGAAATAAAGAGGACATTCTTACAGGACTTGGCAATACTTTGAGATGCAAAGATTTTGATCATGCTAATTATGATAATTGTATTTAATTGCTGTGACTTGGTATAATTTTCCTTGTTGATAATTTATAGTTATACTCAAAAAACAAACAAATGAAAAACCAGAATTACTCTCTTTTAGGTAAGACATTGCATGACACCTCTGTAGTGTGTGTGGTAGCCCAAATGGGGAAGCCCTACACATTCCTAGGTTCTGGGGCAGGAATGCCTGTGACTTGCTGTACCCTGATCCCTCCAGACCTGCTGTACCCCTCAGGGCCTACAGAGTAGATGAATGTTGCCTATGTATGACTTAAACAGAAGTCCAGTTCAGCAGAGCTCTCCCCACGGGCCTTTTTATCAAGGGTCAGCAAACTTTTTCTATAAGGGCCAGGTAGTAAATATGGTAGGCTTTGAGGGCTATGCAGTCTCTGCTGCATCTTCTCAATTCTGCCATTATAGTGTGAAAATAGTCAGAAATAATAGGCAAGCAAATGGGTATAGCTGTGTTCCAATAAACCTTTATTTACAAAAATAGGTGTTCGGCTAGATTTGACCCAGGGGCTTGTCCCTTGCCATCCCCTGCTTTACTTTACCTCAGAGCATTAGTTATATCGTACTGTAATTTCCTGAAACTTGCCTGTCTCCTCCATAAACCCATGGACTTCTAATGCAGATTCTCCCGTGTTAAACATTTTCAAAAATAAAGACCAATTATTGGGCAACCCATCATAAAAATAATTGATTCAGGCAAGAGTCATCAGTGGGTACTAAAACAAGTGAGAGAGTTTAATGAGATACAAGATATTTACATAGTCTCTAAGTATCTCTCCACAACATACTTATTAATTACAAAGGAGAAAATAGTAATTTTACAGCGGAGAAACTGGGCAAAAACCCCCTCAATCAAGTGATCAAAGTTAAGATACCTGATCATGGGGTAAATCAACACCATACGTCTCACTTCTGTGGGATTCCTGCCAAAAATAAATAATCCAAGTCCAGTTGTGTGAAAACATCAAAGAAACCCATACTGAGGGACATTCTGCACAATATTTGGACTATACTCTTCTAAATATCAGTGCCACGAAAGACAAAGACTGAGGAACTGGTCCAGATGGAAGAATCGAAAAGAAACATGACAAGTGAAGGCACCATATGATCCAGGATTTTCTTTTTATAAAGAAAAACTGGGCATTATTGGGAAGATTGACAAAATCTGAGAAAGGTCTGCAGATTGAATAGTATTTTGCATCAAAATTGATTTCCAGATTTTGATAATTGTACGGTGGTTATGTCTTTGATTTTCGTAAATACACAGTGAAGTATTTACAGGTAAAAGGGCATCACAGCTGCAACTAGAGTGACCAGTTGTCCCAGTTTGCCTGGTACTGAAGGAGCTCTCAGATGTAGGACTTTTAATATTAAAATCAGCAAAGGCCCAGGCAAGCTGGGAGGATTTGGTCACCCCAGCTGCAATTGACTCTCTGAGTCAAAGGTTCAGAACAAAAATGTGTATGTGTTGGTGTGTCTTGGTGTCTGGTTGTGTCTATGTGTCTGTGTGTATGTACATATGTAAGACAAATGTGGTAAATGTTAACATTTGGGGGATGTGAGTGAAGAACCTTTGTACTATTCTTGCCACTTTTCTATGTCTGAAATTATAGCAAAATTTAAAAGTTGAAAGGAAATAAAGTCCAACTCAGTTTGAAGAAATGTCCTCCTAGGTAGATTCAAATATGTCTTTGGTGTCATAGTAATAAATACAGTGGCTCCATGTAGGAACCATTGTGATCTGAGTCTCTGGGTTGTGGGGTGTTACTCAAAGAGCGGCCCCCTTGACTTCAGGGGAGGGGAAGCCCTGCAGCACCTCAGCTGGATTACTGGAAGCCCCTGTTAGATACCATGCTTTTAGACCCAAGAGTTAGAGGCGAGTCGGAAAATAACTGAAAGTCAGTTATTGTTTCATCATCAATTCTATGCTGAGCACAATGTTACGGACTTTCTTTCAGGTACACTCTCTCAGTCCACAGAACAACCTTGGGGGAGACTGTTAGAAACCTCATTCTACAGACGAAGGGAACTTGATTAATGGAACACAGCTACAAGTGGCCAAGGAGGGATCCAAAATCAGGTCCAAATAATGGAAGACAACACAAATGCCTAACAGTGGGGGTGGGAGAATGGGGGTGGCAGTTAAACACTGTATGCTGATCCCTACTGGGGAATAGGAAGTGGCTGTTTAAAAATATGGGTTATTGCTGCATATACTGACACATGTGTTATTGAGTCAGATTTGCCCAGCCACGTTCAGTTTGTGTTATATGAATCCCTTTGTGAAGGCAGTTATGTGTTTAATCTGCATGTGTGTGTGCATGTTTGTGTAAAACTCTATGTACACACGCACATTTTGTGTTAATAGAAAGGTCAAGGACAATCGACTTCTCAAATTTTAGAGTCGGTAAGAACCGCCTGATGAACTTGTTAAAATGTATGTAGCAGCACGCTCTGCTTCTACTAAAGAGGTGGGGACCCACGAATCTGCATTTCCAACAAGCTCCTAGAATCTGGAAGGCCTCCAATCTAGCTGTTTCCAATGGTTTCACCTAGAGAGTAAGAATTTTTATTTTTTTACTTTAAAAAATATTGTATTGTGTGAATATCTTTAAACAGGCATATACCACTTTTATACTTTTAAAATTTATTTTTCACCCCTGCCTGGATCCCAGTCCTCTTATCAAACCCCACGGCCGCCTGACAGCTACTGGACTCAAGACCAGCCCGTTACCGGCAGCTGAGACCCAGGCCCCAGGGGAAGCAGAGAGCTGTGAGGCCATCCTGTAAAAGTGAGTCTTTCCAGATGCCAGCCTTAAGGTAAGCCCAGAGGCTAGCTCATATGTAGAAAACTCTTCTGAGCTTCTAGAAACAGCAGCTGTGGCATCTCCAAAGAAATGGATGCCAGGGAGGTCAACGCCCAACAAAGGCAGGCTGTGACCTCCCAGGGCAGCTGCTGGGAACAAGGATAAAAGAAATTCCCAGCGACTAACTGGTTCCTAGAAGAAAAGAGTAACTAGATTTTTTTTCTTTAGTGTTTGTGAGCAACTTGTTCTAAACTTGGGCATCTGTTTTCTCTCCCGGTGTAGCACCCGCAGAGGTTCTAGGAACCAGAGATGGTGCATGGAGATCGAGGTGCCTGGGATGGAATCTCTGTCACTGAGAATGACTGGGATGGAAGGGGTGTTGGGCCTTCTGGGTCACCTATTCCTGCTCTGTTTTGCTTCTGTTTCCCCTGAACAGAGTGGGGAATGCTGGAGAGAGGAGGGAAGCACCCACACAGAGAAAAAGGAAAAATATGAAGTCTAAATGGATCCAGCGTCTTATCATTTCTCATAATTTCCATCACACACACACACTGGTCCAAGCCGCCCACGTCTCTCATCTAGATGACTGTGAGAGCCATAGACTTGGCCATAGCAACAGCAAAACTCATGATCGCCCTGCTTCTGCTTTAGTCACTTTCAGTCTGTGCTCAACACTGCAGCCATGGTCATCTTGTCAATACTATGTAAATCAGATTGTGGCACACTGTTGCCTCCAGTGGCTTCCCATCTCACTCAGAATAAAGTCTAAACTCCTTACGATGACTCATGAGGCCCTTCCCAGTCTGGTACTCAGATGCCTCTCTGACCTTATCAACTACTAGTCCCTGCCTTGATTACTTCTCTGTAACTGTGCTGACCTCCTGCTCTTCCTCAAGCTACCCAAACATTTCATGCCTCTGAGCATCTGTGCTTGCTCCTCCCTCAGCCTGGAATGCTTTTCCTTCAGATATCTGCCTGACTTTCTTCTTCACCAATTTCAGCTCTTTGCTCAGATAACCCCTTCTCAATGAGGCCTTCTCTTGCCACCATGTCTATCTAGAACTTCAACCTTCAGTACACTTCCTCTGCTTTACTTTCTTCTTAGCACTTACTGCCACCTAACATATTATACCTTTAATTTATGGGGTGACAGTCTTTGGCCCCATTAGACTGAAAGTTCCATCAGTACAGGGACTTGTTTTCATGGCTGTATTCTGAGAGCCCAGAACAGCTCCTGGAATACAGTCGCATGTAGTACACAAACGTCTGTTGACTGGTTACTAAACAGACAGGAATCACTCTACTCAGGTTTTCGTATGCCCTGACCCTCGTGCTGAATTTGGTGTAGGAATGCATGGGTCCTAATGTGATGCATGGAAGAGAGGACCTTTGGACTTAAGCATGCATGTGACTAAATACTCAGCAGCTTCAGACTGTTCGAAAGGTCTTCAAGTCCTAGCCACCCTTTCTTTTGGAGATCCCACATATTGGAAAATCCTTACATCTTAGAAAATCTATTTAAACGCACCTACCTTTCACATTAAACATAGTTTTAGCTTAAATTTTTTTAAAGGACTGTTATAATTTTGCTTTTGAAATCATTTGGCAATGAGTGACAAAGTTAATTTACAGCTGGCTGTGCCTTTCAGCAGTCATGCACTTGGGAGTTCTTTTGAAGTGAAATCAAATCTAACTTTCAGATGGTCTCCAAATGTAATGAAATTTTTCTGAAAAATCAATTCAACAGTTAATGAAATGGGGAGAATGCTGTGCTTTGCGAGCATTTACGTAAGCACCTGTGAATTCGGGTTTTGCAATGCTCCTGGTGTGTATGAGAACCGATCGTTGTTTTCTTACTCAGGGACTCAGCCATGTTTATGGGCCCCTGGAATCTCATTGCACCAGGTCTTGGACCTAGAAAATCCAATGGATAAAATAGTCATGGCAGAAGTCAGAGATTAGAAAATGGAAGTGTCCCTTTACTGCCTGATAATGTAGGTCCTTGGCAATGAGAGATGTTCCATGAGTGTGGTTGGGGAGCCCGGAACTGTGGCGGGGCTCGCCGTGGATGGGCTATGAGTCTCTGTCCTAGGCTGCCGGCATGAATGAGCCGGGTAGCCATTCTTGATGTGTGGTAGACCTCTGGTGGTCAGGCAGACCACTTCCCTTCGTGACCTTCATCATCTCGTAGGCCCTAGTGAAGGAAATGTTTTCACTGACATTTTATGACACTTTTGCAGAATTCCGTTGACTCATGCAAGACAAGATAGGGGATTTTTCTGCAGCAGTTGCCACCTGGGAAAACAGATCCACTAGTCACATCATACGCCAAGCCCGGCTGCTGTCTATGGAGAGCATTTTTAATCATGTAACTTTCAAAGCTGTCCCTCAGCTACAATGACATTAGCCTGGGTGAATTTCTTCCCCAACTTAAGCTGTCAGTGGCTGAGCTTTTCTTGCTGCTCTCTCTGGCAGAGGCACTTTTATTTATGACAGAAGAGCCTCGCTCTGAAAGGACCCATGCAAGCTTCCTTCTGGAGCTGAAAAGAAAACATGTCATTCCTAGCCTGTGCCATCCACCGAAAACCTTTCCAAACCAAAAGCTAGTGACTGTCCTAGGGGACAGATGTCATCCAAAGAAGGCATGGATCATTTTGCTTGTTTCTCTTGCTAACCCTGCACGACTTTGAAACCACTCTAAATAAAAGAGACAGGAGCACAAAACTCCTTACACTTCCTGCTTTCCTCCCAGTGTGCTGACATTTCAAAGCCCCATATGTTTCCCTAAACAAAGTTTCATGAAAATATGTATTCAATAATAATAATACAATGGTTTTTAGGTTATTACAACCCAAGAGGAGTGACGCTGCCTGCCTGTGGCTGTGTAGGGCAGTTTACAGGGTGCTCTGATCGCCCCTACCTCTCTTGGTAAACAGAAGGCATGTTGGAAAGGCTTAAAATGGAGATATGGTTGAAGACCTGTGATATGTGTATGCTTCTTCATTTAGCCATGTAAGTTAGCAATATTCTACAACTAAGCTGCAGGAAAGATATAGCTTTAATAAATATTTCCTGTTTAGAAATGGACATCTAGACAGTGTTTAAACACATCAGACTCCTAAAGAGTTGTTATAGACATTTGCTAGTCACCCCTCCAGCATGAATTCTTCCCTTTCCTGTGTTGACATTCCTTGGGAATACACACCTCTTCCACCCACACTGGTGGTCCAGATGGGATTGACCTTGGCCCCAGCTTCAGGAATGAACTATCATTGGCTCAAGCCAATCAGTGTATCCCATTCCTCAGGCCATATGGATTGGTCGGGGATGAGTTCATGATTCAATTTAGGCCAATGATTCATAGCGATAAACACCTACATTAAGAAAAAAGAAAGAGTGCAAATAAACAACCAAACTTTACAACTCAAGGTACTAGAAAAAGGAGAACAAACTAAGCCCAAGTTAGTAGGAAAAAGGAAATAACAAAGACCAGAGCAGAAATTTTCAATGAAATAGAGACTAAAAAGGCAATAGAAAAAAAAGATAATAGAAAACATCAATGAAACTAAGAGCTGTTTTTTTTTTAAAAGATAAACAAAATAGACAAACCTTTAACTAGACTTACCAAGAAAAAAAGAGGGAGGCGTCAAATAAATAAAATTAGACCTGAAAGAGGATTCCAATAAAAATTTAAAATTTTTAAATTACAAAAAAAATGTGAAAGAGGAAACATTACAAGTAATACCACAGAAATACAAAGGATTATAACAGACTACTGTGAATTATCATATGCCAAGAAATTGGACAACCTAGAAGAAATGGATAAATTCCTTAAGCATAAAACCTACCAAAGGTGAATCATGAAGTAATAGAAAATCTGAACAGACTGATTACTAGTAAGGAGCTTGAATCAGTAATCAAAAACTCCACAACAAAAAAAGCCCAGGACCAAATGACTTCATTGGTGAATTCTACCAAACATTTAAAGAAGAATGAATACAATCCTTCTCAAACTCTTTCCATTTGGGCCAGTGAGAGAGGTGACAATCACAGACTTGCTTGAAAAATACTAAAAGAGATTCTCTGTCCCTAGATCACACCTGGTGGGTGGTGAGGATGAGCAATTCGCTACCCTGGAGAGAGAGAGCCCAGAGTTGCCAGGAGCCTTTGTGTAGAATCTGGAGCTGAAACTGTCACCACTGGAGAGACTGAAAGAACCAGATCCTTGGGTAGCTTAGCCTTACTGAAGCCTGCCCGGATTTTTCAGTTATGTAAACCAATAAATTCTTTTTGTTGTTTAATCCAAATGTAAGTGAATTCTCTGTCACTTGCAACCACAAGAAATCTAAATGATTCAAGGCTGCTAATGCTACTCCTAGCCATGCCTAGCCAGCCTCTAAAGAAACTGCAATCTTGTGGTGAATGTGTCTTTGTTTCTGTGGCTTTTACCTCACCACCTATTCCACTCTTCTTTTTTCACATGGAACAAACCCCACTGTCTCTTAGGGAAAACACCTTCCCCAACTCTCACTCCAGCCATCCTAGCTAACCACACCTCCTGGTTCCAGCACTGGGCATGTGACCCAGGCATAACCAATCACGGCATTCCATTCACAGAGCTGATAGGATCACAGATGGGTACACTATCCTCAGACGGCCAATGAAAATAAAATTCAGGACTTTTAACTCTTATTGAAAAGGCAGTTGGTGGATTTGTTGAGAGAGGAGGATATAAATAGATTTGTGAACACGTGTACCACCACATGGAGAGAACATTCCTAAAAACGAAGCAACAGAAAGATAAGAAAGACAAGAGATAAAGAGATGGTGAGAGGTCTGAGACCTGGTCCAACCATGCCTGAGGCATGTTCAGGAATAACTTCCTTCTTGTTAAGACAGTTTGATCTGGGTTTTCTGTCACTCAAAGTTTAGCATCTTGATTAATATAGACCTGAAATTTTTTCCACATTAAAATAAATATTTTTATTTATTATAATATGCTTATTTCCCCTAGTACAAAAGTAATACATGATTAATGAAGAAAATCTGGAAAACACAAAGAAAATATAGCAAAATTCACTTTTAGTACTACAACTCTGATGTTATGACTGCTAACCTCTTAGTGTATGTTCTTTGAGTCTTTTTCATATGCATATTTATGGACTTCTACAATATAATTTCCAAATTATGCAGGTGCATTGTAATTTCTTAATTCCTCCTTTTTAACAAATGAAGTCATTTTCTTTCCTTCTTTCTTTTCTTTTTCTTTCTTTTTCTTTCTTTTTCCTATTATGTACTAGCGTGAACATCTGTTTTGCTAAATCTTTGCTCACATCCATGTCCATTTCCTTAGAAAAAAATTGAATTGCCATATGCATAATAAATTTCTCATGAAGTTGCTCCCAAGGTTTTATTATAAATAATGTTTAAATAAACACATTTATGCATTCTTTTGTATAGAATTAATTCCTAAAAGTGGAATGGCCAGGTAGAGGTCATGCTTGTTGAAGGTTTTTTTAAATTTTTTAAAATTTATTTTATTTATTTCTTTTTGGCTATGTTGGGTGTTCGTTACTGTGCGGGCTTTCTCTAATTGTGGAGAGTGGGGGCTAATCTTCATTGCAGTGTCTGTGCTTCTCATTGCAGTGGCTTCTCTTTCTGTGGAGCATGGGCTATAGGAGTGCGGGCTTCAGTAGTTGTGGCATGCAGGCTCAGTAGTTGTGGTGCATGGGCTTAGTTGCTCTGCAGCATGTGGGATCTTCCTGGACCAGGGATCGAACCCGTGTTCCCTGCATTGGCAGGCAGATTCTTAACCACTGCTGCCACCAGAGAAGTCCCCTTGTTGAAGGTTTCTGATACTCTGTCAAACTGCCCTGTGGAAGGTTATTTGACCCTGAACCTCTCCTGCTCCTCCCCATGATCACACACACTGCGTGTTACTATTACCACATTACTATCAAGATGAACATTTTCTTCATACGTCATTTGGCTATATGCATTGATTTCTTTTAACTTTTTATTTTATATTGGAGTATAGTTGATTAACAATGTTGTGTTAGTTTTGGGTGTACAGCAAAGTGATTCATGTATAACTGAGCAGAGTTTCCTGTGCTATACAGTAGGTCCTTGTTGGTTATCCATTTTAAATATAGCAGTGTGTACATGTCATTCCCAAACTCCCAATCTATTCCTCCCCTCCCCACCCCCACCCCAAACCTTCCCACCCTGGTAATCATAAGTTTGCTCTCTAAGTCTGTGAGTCTGTGTGTTTTGTAAATAAGTTCATGTATGGATGTTCATGTATTGACTTGCCTCTTCAAAACCAAAAATCTGGAATTCTTTTACTTTTCTTTCAGGAGTGATGGGTAGATAAGGCAACACCTTATTTTCAGTTATTTTAATTATTTTTCCAATGACATTTTCTGTAGGTGAAAGAAACAAAAACAAAAAAACAAAAACAAAAAACCCTCTAGGCTCTAATGGATGTATTTTGGTTAGAAACACCCATTGCCCATGGCTTCAAATTTTTGCTGACAATTTTCTGTATCACTGACCTGCAATGAGTTAAGTACAATGACTTGAGAATTACTATTGTCTAGTCACACTACTTACATAAAAGAGATTTGGAGCCAGACTTTCTGGGTTCAAATCCTAGCCCTCTCACTGAGTGATTTTGTGACATTGGAAACATTGCTCAAAATCTTTGTGCCACATTTTCCTTATCTATAAAACCAGGATAAAACTACCTACTTCATAAGATTGTTATATAATTAAGGTAAAATGAGTAAAGTACTTGAAACAAAGCTTCCTGGTACAAGTTCAGCTGTCGATAAGCATTAACTATTAGTAATGGAATATAAAATAGCTAAACCATATTGAATGTTCACTGAGATACAAAAGACAAAAACATCCCACTTGATCTTCATCGACTCTCTGAATCAGCTTCTTTTGTTACGTTCATTTTATAAATGAACTAAGATACAGAGGGGTTAACTAACTTAGCCAAAATCTCCTTGTTAATATGTGGAACTGGGACTAAAGTCCAACTATATTGCTTCTGGAAGAATATAGAGGACAGATTGTTCACATTTAAAAATTGTTTGTTTTTTTTTTAACATCTTTTTTGGAGTATCACTGCTTTACAATGTTGTATTAGTTTCTACTGTATAACAAAGTGAATCAGCTATATGTATACATATATCCCCATATCCCCTCCCTCTTGTGTCTCCCTCCCACCCTCCCCATCCCACCCCTCTAGGTGGTCACAAAGCACCAAGCTGATCTCCCTGGGCTATGCAGCTGCTTCTCACCAGCTATCTATTTTACATTTGGTAGTGTATATATGTCAGTGCTACTCTCTCACTTCGTCTCAGCTTACCTTTCCCCCTCCCCGTGTCCTCAAGTCCATTCTCTACATCTGTGTCTTTATTCCTGTCCTGCCCCTAGGTTCTTCAGAACCATTTTTGTTTTCGATTCCATATATATGTGTTAGCATACGGTATTTGTTTTTCTCATTCTGACTTACTTTACTCTGCATGACAGACTCTAGGTCCATCCACCTCACTACAAATAACTCAGTTTTGTTTCTTTTTATGGCTGAGTAATATTCCATTGTATACCTGTACCACATCTTCTTTTTTTTTTCTTTTAAATTTTAATCTAAAATTGCAGTTAGTTAGAAATTACATGAGGAATACATACATTTACATTCTTATTTAAAATATTCAAATAGGACTGAAGTTCATTTACTAGAAAAGTTCTCTTTACTTCCTCCCAACCCTACACCCCAACTCTTTTTTTCTTTTTATAATGAAAAATTTCAAACTTCAAAGTTTGAAACTTCAAAAAATTTCAAATTTCAAAGAAATCAATTTCTTTGATAGCATCCTTGCTTTTAGGTGTGACAAATTGTCCTGGGCTCATTTTGTACATTTCTTACTCCAGACCT
>NC_041220.1:91013199-91020922 GCF_002837175.3 Physeter macrocephalus | reverse complement strand
CTTTTTATGGCTGAGTAATATTCCATTGTATATATGTGCCACATCTTCTTTATCCATTCATCTGTTGATGGACATTTAGGTTGCTTCCATGTCCTGGCTATTGTAAATAGTGCTGTAATGAACATTGTGGTACATGACTCTTTTTGAATTATGGATTTCTCAGGGTATATGCCCAGTAGTGGGATTGCTGGGTCGTATAGTAGTTCTGTTTTTAGTTTTTTAAGGAACCTCCATACTGTTCTCCATTGTGGCTCTATTAATTTACATTCCCACCAACAGTGCAAGAGGGTTCCCTTTTCTGCACACCCTCTCCAGCATTTATTGTTTGTAGATCTTTTGATGATGGCCATTCTGACCGGTGTGAGGTGATACCTCATTGGGGTTTTGATATGCATTTCTCTAATGATTAGTGATGTTGAGCATCTTTTCATGTATTTGAAGGCCATAATTTTGTTTAAAAAGTTTAATTGAATTCCCACTGTAGGTAGAACTTCACATTCTGTCTCCTACCACAAATCTAGCATCAGAGCATTTTTACCCAGTAACCTAATACATATTTAATGATGACAAATATCACAAAAGCCAGGATATTTTTAAACAATTTAAAGTTGATATATATATCAGTGCCCTTACTGTCTGGTTATAGTAGATGAACATTTTTTAGAAAAAAATATATGAATGACATTACTACTAACCATGTATAAATGCTTAACAGACTCTCCTTATTAAGGTAGCAGGGCTGTTACAATCCTAAACACTTTTTGTGGCTCTTCAATATACCTTTGGGTGTCATTATTTTAATTGATGTCCACATGTATTTTGTTAGTTTGGGTTTAAATAGATATTCAAGCACCCTAACCACAAGTCCAATAAAGCTTGGCCCAATGACAGTTCAAGGATTATAACCCTGTTAGTAGGCAGAAAAGACGGTGCTGCTTTTACTTAATAAAGATTAGTGCTCTGATGTTGGGTAGATGTTTATATTGGTTCAGGGTGTGGGTGGTGACGTAGATTGAGAGGACAGAGCAGAGAAAGTGGAGAGTAAAGTGTTATTAGCAATAAAAGATAAACCCTTCCGGAGAAATAATAATAGTTTTGAAATAGGAATGAACCTCCCAGTCAGGCAGTTCAACCCCCTACTGAGAGGTGGAGTCAGGCAAGTCTCTCCCCTAAACTGGTTACATAATATTTTTTTTTTCCCCTTAGGAGGTTTCACAACCTCTTTTATAAACTGTTAATGTGCTTATTCAATCGTTTCACGGGGAAAGGTAACTAATTTTTAACTTTAACCAGGATGGCTTGACCTTCCCATGCTAAGTCTGGTGAGCAAACGCAGCCTGCTGTTCCATAACCTTTCTTCGACTCCTCATCACAAATTCCATCACAATAAATGATAAATACAAAGATTGAAAACGCTTTGTTTTCCCTTTCACTTGATTGAAATACTCAGCTTTAAATGTATTGCTGTTTAAATGATCTCTCATCTTAGTCACCAAATCCATCGTTTGGACCAAAAACATTAGGCTGGCACCCACCTACCCAGCCCTAAATCCAAGCAAATGTTTTCGAGGAAGGGACCATTTCACTGGGCTTTGAGATGGATAGAGGCCATCCAACATAATCCATATCGAAGATTCTTAAAACAAAGAACTTTGAAATGGTTCCTCCAAGAACGAGTTTGGCAGATGTTTTGATGCCTATATGTTTAAAGGGTGGGATGGAAATTGCCCAGCGCTGCAAGTCCGAATACCTCAGCTCTGGCTCTCATTGTGTGCTGTCCCAGGAGAAATGTCAAGTACTCTGAGCCTCAGTCTCCTCTTCTCTAAAATAAGCTTGTCAGAGGATCCATGGGCTACATGTGTGAACACAAGGGATGCCCATTATGATTATTACTTCCGGGTAGACCTAATGTACGTCCCCTGGGGAAATTAACTTCGGCCTCCAAGACTGTAGCTTCAACTGCCTTAAATGGAAGGACCTGACCTGTGAACCCTAACTTGGTTTATTTTTTTTAATTAAAAAAAATTTTTTTTGCTTTTTATACCACTGTATTCCAACCTGAGCACCTCAATATAAAACTAAACCCTCGTGAAATGTTTTCCTTACTAATTTTGAGTTACTCTGAATGTACAAGTTCTGCTAGCAGTTCAACACTTAAATAGATTAAATCATCTCTGACACATGGTAGATTTCATATAATGAAAATATCTAAAACAATTAGTGCAATATACTGACCTGATCAAAATAAAATGAACTTGGGAAAACAAGGCTGCAAGATTGTTACTAACATATCCAATACTTATGTTACAAATTACTGGTACATTGTTTATATGGTTCTAGCCAGGTAGGAACAATTGAAGTCCCTTCCTTTCAAAGGGGGAGAGAAGGAAAAAATTAGCTGTTTTAGTAACTGTACATTTGGTATACTTTTAAGCAACTCTTAAATATTATAGAAAAGTAATAAACGTATATGGAGACTGCAATGCAGTACCCTATTTACAGTACAGCTGAAGATCGAATTTAAAATAATCAAGTTTGAATGTACATAATTGTTAGTGCATTGACTACGTTTATGTCCAAAGGGCACAAAAGCCCCCTCCCTACTCCCAAACAACAAAAGGTATGTAATGGCCAGCAGTGATTAAACAGAAATCACAGACACCTGGTTTGTTTCATTTTGTTGAAGAACTTACATGTTTGAAGGGAACACTATCCTTTAAGAGGCATTTTATTAGTTTTCATACTCCTAAAATAAGACGGGGTTACATCTGATTTTATTTTTACCCCATTTAAAAAATAACAGGACTAGCTATAACTTAGATGCCACTAATGTTCATTTTTTTCCCCTGAAGATGTGGGACTGTTTCCTTGTGGCTCATTTGTTAAAATGTGGAATGTATACTTTAAATAAGGATACTAAGAGAAATTACAGGTTGCCTGAATATGGTAGCTAAGCATAAATATCTTTAGAACCTCCTTCCAAAGAAAGAATTTTTTTGGAAAAGTCCAAATGAGTAAGTTCCAAATCTTTTTCACAGAACTGGCTGGTTAACTGTGGGTTCAGAGTCATTTGTTTATATCACTGGTGAAGAGAAATGAGTCCCGCTAACCTTCCAAGGAAACAAGTGTACACACAGCTCTCATTTCTCCCTTCCGCTGCTGAAACATTAGTCAGAGGGTCACATGCATGTTATTAAAAATTAAGTTCAAAACACTTAAAATAATTCTGTATTAGAAACTTGGCTATTGTAAGTCTCTTCTTTTGGGAAGTCATACTGGGCTGGTTAAATGCTCCAATTCCACTGTTATTAACAATTAGGAAGCAGAAGAACATTCCAGTTAGTTTAAACTGGAGGTTTAGTTACTACAGCACTGACTCCTGGTTGGCTGCGTGGGTTCAGTAAGGTCTACTCCTCTTCCTCTGGCAGAATGTGCTCCTGGATTCTGCGGTTCATTCTTTGGCAACTTTTTAGCTATTGCCATGAATATTTCATTTACATTCATTGATGTTTTAGCTGATGTTTCCATAAATAATAAACTGTTGTCATCCGCATAGGACTGTGCTTCCTGGAAATTGACAGCTGTTTTATTTGCGAGGTCAGCCTTGTTTCCTGATAAAGCTATTACAATGTTAGGATTGGCTTGCCTCTGAAGTTCTGTAACCCAGTTTTTGGCTCTGACAAAGGACTCCTCGTTTGTGACATCATATACAACTACGGCTGCTTGCACTCATCTGTAGTACATTGGTGCTAGGCTATGGTATTGTTCTTCACCAGCTGTATCCCATATTTCAAACTTTACTGTTGCGTCATCAAAACACACAGTTTGGGCTAGAAAAGCAGCCCTCATGGTACTCTCTTGAAATTCATGAAAGTGGCCCTTCACAAAACAAAGCACTAAGCTCGATTTGCCAAAAGCAGACTCTCCCAGAAGTACTAGTTTGAACTGGCATATTTTATTTCCAGTATTTGGCCTGTTGGGTCTTGTTGCTCCTCGATTAGCCATGTCCAAATTTGAAAGAAGTCTCTAATTTCAGTCTCTTAAATGAACTTCCAGGATGCAAGGTGTCAATTGTTTGCTTTCTGGAGGTAAAGAAACCTGAGACCGCAGCGCCTGGGGCCGCGGCTCCGAAGCGTCCTGCTGCAGGTCCCGGGCGGAGCCTGAGAGGCTAAGGCTGAGGCTCCCTAACCTGGTTTAAAATAGACTCCTTCTGGCAGTTTTTTCAGAAATTCACTATAGGAGCAGAGATAAAAAGAAAGTACTGAAACATCTTTGGCTGTTCCATAAAATCTTGGAGCTGTTGCTTTTATGCTGATTATTATCAGCATAAAAGATTACTAAATGGAAAGATTATTAGATGGAAATCATTTTGTCGTTCCAAATCATCTCTAGATTAGCCTTTGCTTGGATGATAAAATACTAGATGAAATGACATTTTAAAAACTTCTGTTGTAAAACATTGCTTCCTGAATTCATGCATGCCCGAGTATAATGCACTATGGTAAAGTAGTTGAGAGTCTGAGCTCTGGAGCCCTACCACCTTCAAATTTTGCTTTTGCCACTTATTAGCTGTGTGACCTTGGACAAGTTACTTAAGCTGTCTGTGCTTTAGTTTCCTCATTGTTAAATAGGGATAATAAAAGTACCTACCCTATAGGACTGTAGGGAGAACTTGCTAAATTAACAAATGTAAGACTTGGAATATTGTGAGCGCTATGCTTAGTGTTAGCCCTTAGCACAGTGTTTGGCAGTTAGGCACTGGGTAAATGTTATCTTTTACATTACTGTTTTAAATGATAGAGGCTGTGATGCAGGAGAGTGGGAAGAACTCAGGAAGGGAGATTAGGACAAATCCATTTCGTTTATATGCTTTAGTCATTGTATCTACAGTGTTTATCAAACCAATTCTCTTTCTTGACAGCTACAATTCCCTGGGCATCTGCAGATGCCCAGAACTCGAGATTGGAAGGAAACATGAAGCTCTAATAGCGGGTAATTAGAAGGAGCTCATTCTAAAAAATATGTTTGTTTTTCATTTTTAAAATAAATTTATTTATTTATTTATTTTTGTATTTATTTATGGCTATGTTGGGTTTTCCTTGCTGCGCGCGGGCTTTCTCTAGTTGCGGTGAGTGGGGGGGCTACCCTTCCTTGCGGTGCGCGGGCTTCTCATTGCGGTGGTTTCTTGCGGAGCACGGGCTCTAGGCACGCAGGCTTCAGTAGTTGTGGCACGCAGGCTCAGTAGTTGTGGCACGTGGGGTCTAGGGCGCAGGCTCAGTAGTTGTGGCGCCCGGGCTTAGTTGCTCCTTGGCATGTGGGATCATCCCGGACCAGGGCTCGAACCCACGTCCCCTGCATTGGCAGGTGGATTCTTAACCACTGCGCCACCAGGGAAGTCCCAAAATATGTTTGTTTTTCAATGGTGCTTTAAATGAGCTCATGGGAAGTTTATTATAAAATGCTTGCCTGCACCAAGTGCCTTAATGGGAGAAGCCTTATTGAAATTCCGTTGTTGAAATAATATACAGGCCATGTCCCTCCTGGAACTCTGTTCCCTCTGTGGGAGTCAAAGTTTCCTTGAATGTCCCAAGGTATTCCAAAGCAATCACAAACTCACATTTCAGAGCTAGAAGGGGATTTAGAAACCATCTCCTCCTAAACTCTCCTTTTACAGCTGAAGAAACAAACCCAACAGGGTTAAAAGATTTGCCTGAGGCAACTCAGCAACCTTGAAGCTAAAGTCGACCCCCAGTTTCTTTAACTCTTAGTCCAGCCCCTTGCTACTAACCTGTCCCCAGTCTCAGAGAGAGAGGGAGAGGGAAGGAAAGAGGGAGGGCCAGAGGGGAAAGGACCCTGCTACTTGCAGACTTGCAGATGGGGAGTGCCCCAGTTTTTTCCCTTTCACACTGAAAAAAGAATAAACTGACCACATACCTGTAGAAACAATTATAATTTAGCAGAGAAAATATCAAGGCTAAGCAATGAATCACCAAGCATTCAAGGTGAAAGTTTATTACCTTTCTTGTTTATTTTTACTTCATCAGGACTAAAACCTGTTGCTATGTTGGGTCTAGGCAGCATTTTGTGATGCCTGCAGACAAACAGCGTGGCTAACTACCCAGGTGGTGAGGCTTTGCTCTCCCGGAATTATTCTAGCAAACAATGTAACCTGACACGGGTGTGACAGGGCTCTCCGGTGGTTATAGTTTATCTTTGGCCATTCCTTCTGCACCCCTTCCACACCCATAAAACCATACAGGAACATCCAGGAGCTGGGCTTGGGGAACAGGTACTCTGTGATGTGGGCCATTCCATCCCAAGGAAGTTATGGCTCCCCAATCTAGGGTGCCCACCGTCCACAAAATAGATTTTTGTAAGAAGTGGACCCTACCAGAGGAGCACCCAATCGCACATGTTGAATTTGGAGGGAAGAACTCATAACTGTTTACTCAACTTAGCAGGTACTTGCAAATCACCCGCTCTCTTCCGTTGGTGAATAAACAAAGCTTATATGCAAATGATGAACACCAGTTTTGGCGAGGACTCCTGAGCAGTGTGGGTTGGCATACCAGTGGAGACTTCACCGGAGGGTTCCTGGCTCCCATCTTTATTTTTATTTTATTTTATTTTATTTTTTTGCGGTACGCGGGCCTCTCACTGTTGTGGCCTCTCCCGTTGCGGAGCGCAGCGCAGGCTCTGGACGCGCAGGCTCAGCAGCCATGGCTCACGGGCCGAGCCGCTCCGCGGCATGTGGGATCTTCCCGGACCGGGGCACGAACCCATGTCCCCTGCATCAGCAGGCGGACTCTCAACCACTGTGCCACCAGGGAAGCCCTCCCATCTTTAACTTGCTGGGTTATCATTTAGTTATTCCAGTTACTTTTTAAAAAAATTATTTATTTTTTATTTTTTTATTTTTGGCCATGTTGGGTCTTTGTTGCTGTGCGTGAGCTTTTCTCTAGTTGCGGCGAGCAGGGGCTACTCTTGGTTGTGGTGTGCGGGCTTCTCATTGCGGTGGCTTCTCTCGTTGCGGAGCACGGGCTCTAGGCGCGTAGGCTTCAGTAGTTGCGGCACGAGGGCTCAGTAGTTGTGGCTCGCGGGCTCTAGAGCGCAGGCTCAGTAGTTGTGGCGCACGGGCTTGGTTGCTCCACGGCACGTGGGCTCTCCCCGGACCAGGGCTCGAACCCATGTCCCCTGCATTGGCAGGCGGATTCTTAACCACTGCGCCACCAGTGAAGCCCCTATTCCAGTTGCTTTAAGTGTATGTGACATCCTACCTCTGCAGAGATATTTCTGCAAACCTGACTTGCACTGCATACTAATGGGTAGAAAAAACTGAAAGAGGTAAGAGATTGGTCCTTGCAATTAAGTGTGGGGCCCATACGGAACTCTCAGAGCTGTGCTGTGTTTGCATATTTCTGGGACGTTTATCACCTCTGACCTCTGCAGTTGCCTTCTATTACCGGAGATTCCCTAACCACCAGATTGCAGCTTCTGCAATTCAGAGGCTCACAAAGGTTTTTGTTTGTACCTCAGATCATGTAGAGCCAGCATCCAAACGCTAGTGTCTGCAGCCTAAATACCCTTTAAGGCTTTACTTTTATAAAACAAAGAGGTTGGGCTTCCCTGGTGGCGCAGTGGTTGGGAGTCCGCCTGCCGATGCAGGGGGCGCAGGTTCGTGCCCCGGTCCGGGAGGATCCCGCGTGCCGCGGAGCGGCTGCGC
>NC_041220.1:90996838-91012646 GCF_002837175.3 Physeter macrocephalus | reverse complement strand
CATGTTGGGTCTTTGTTGCTGTGCGTGAGCTTTTCTCTAGTTGCGGCGAGCAGGGGCTACTCTTGGTTGTGGTGTGCGGGCTTCTCATTGCGGTGGCTTCTCTCGTTGCGGAGCACGGGCTCTAGGCGCGTAGGCTTCAGTAGTTGCGGCACGAGGGCTCAGTAGTTGTGGCTCGCGGGCTCTAGAGCGCAGGCTCAGTAGTTGTGGCGCACGGGCTTGGTTGCTCCACGGCACGTGGGCTCTCCCCGGACCAGGGCTCGAACCCATGTCCCCTGCATTGGCAGGCGGATTCTTAACCACTGCGCCACCAGTGAAGCCCCTATTCCAGTTGCTTTAAGTGTATGTGACATCCTACCTCTGCAGAGATATTTCTGCAAACCTGACTTGCACTGCATACTAATGGGTAGAAAAAACTGAAAGAGGTAAGAGATTGGTCCTTGCAATTAAGTGTGGGGCCCATACGGAACTCTCAGAGCTGTGCTGTGTTTGCATATTTCTGGGACGTTTATCACCTCTGACCTCTGCAGTTGCCTTCTATTACCGGAGATTCCCTAACCACCAGATTGCAGCTTCTGCAATTCAGAGGCTCACAAAGGTTTTTGTTTGTACCTCAGATCATGTAGAGCCAGCATCCAAACGCTAGTGTCTGCAGCCTAAATACCCTTTAAGGCTTTACTTTTATAAAACAAAGAGGTTGGGCTTCCCTGGTGGCGCAGTGGTTGGGAGTCCGCCTGCCGATGCAGGGGGCGCAGGTTCGTGCCCCGGTCCGGGAGGATCCCGCGTGCCGCGGAGCGGCTGGGCCCGTGGGCCGTGGCCACTGGGCCTGCGCGTCTGGAGCCTGTTCTCCGCAACGGGAGAGGCTGCAGCGGTGAGAGGCCCGCGTACCGCAAAAAAACAAAACAAAACAAAGAGGCTGCCTCTGAGGTGTTATTTTCCGTGGATGCTGGCACCCTCCGCATCCCCCTCCTCGGACCAGCTCGTGCCTGGAGTCCTGCCTGTAGAGACTCATCGGTCAGTAAAAGAGCAATTTACCTGGACTGTACAGGTAGGCTTCAGACCTCTGTGAACGCTTGAGATTATACAGAGTTTGAGTGCATTTGCCCATTTTTAGCGCTAAGGGAGGCTCTTTAGGCCTTTGCTGGTACCCAAAAGAGTCGGTAACCACCAAAAGTTTAAGAATGATTGCTTTTTCTCATGTTTTAAGTTATTTACTATTGAATGTGCCTGAAAACACATAAACACATGACCATAAATTTTATGTCAAAAAGAGGGCCAGCTGGAAACTTTGCCTAAGATATTTTCTAGGAAAACAAACAATAATTTTATTAACTTTCTTCCTGTTCTTTATTCAAAACAAAATATCTGTACTCTTGAGAGAGATGTTCCCAACACAGATGCTACCTTTTCATTCTTCACTTCAAAAGTAAGGCCCGAGTGCAGGACTAATGGGGATTCTGAAACTGACTATGGAAGATGTTACCTCTTAGAGGAGAGATGGTCAAACTTCTGTAAACAGTCAGTAGTAAATATTTTCAGCTTTTTGGGCCATGTGGTCTCTGCTGCAACTCCACAGTTCTGCTGTTGTGTGGAAAGCAGCCGTAGACAATATGTAAACAAATGGAAGTGGTGATGTTTCAATAAAACTTTATTTACAAAAACAAGTGGCAGGCCAGATTGTCCCATAACAGCAGTTTGCACCCCTGTCTTAAAGGTTTAAAGATGCTATTGAATGAAAATAACAAGGCTCACATATTTGCAGGTTTATGATGCATACCAACTTCAATCTATTTTGCAAAATATGAAATGCCGGATTATATTATTCTATTGATTGTTGTGTTGGAATGAAAGCATTGAATAATTTCAGCAAGTTATTCTACAGGCTGGGCAAGCTATGGGTGACATTAAACACCTGACAATTAAAATCAATAACTCCACATGCCACCATCAACAAAACGAAAAGAAAACCTACTGAATGGGAATGCTGGCACCCTCCGCATCCCCCTCCTCGGACCAGCTCGTGCCTGGAGTCCTGCCTGTAGAGACTCATCGGTCAGTAAAAGAGCAATTTACCTGGACTGTACAGGTAGGCTTCAGACCTCTGTGAACGCTTGAGATTATACAGAGTTTGAGTGCATTTGCCCATTTTTAGCGCTAAGGGAGGCTCTTTAGGCCTTTGCTGGTACCCAAAAGAGTCGGTAACCACCAAAAGTTTAAGAATGATTGCTTTTTCTCATGTTTTAAGTTATTTACTATTGAATGTGCCTGAAAACACATAAACACATGACCATAAATTTTATGTCAAAAAGAGGGCCAGCTGGAAACTTTGCCTAAGATATTTTCTAGGAAAACAAACAATAATTTTATTAACTTTCTTCCTGTTCTTTATTCAAAACAAAATATCTGTACTCTTGAGAGAGATGTTCCCAACACAGATGCTACCTTTTCATTCTTCACTTCAAAAGTAAGGCCCGAGTGCAGGACTAATGGGGATTCTGAAACTGACTATGGAAGATGTTACCTCTTAGAGGAGAGATGGTCAAACTTCTGTAAACAGTCAGTAGTAAATATTTTCAGCTTTTTGGGCCATGTGGTCTCTGCTGCAACTCCACAGTTCTGCTGTTGTGTGGAAAGCAGCCGTAGACAATATGTAAACAAATGGAAGTGGTGATGTTTCAATAAAACTTTATTTACAAAAACAAGTGGCAGGCCAGATTGTCCCATAACAGCAGTTTGCACCCCTGTCTTAAAGGTTTAAAGATGCTATTGAATGAAAATAACAAGGCTCACATATTTGCAGGTTTATGATGCATACCAACTTCAATCTATTTTGCAAAATATGAAATGCCGGATTATATTATTCTATTGATTGTTGTGTTGGAATGAAAGCATTGAATAATTTCAGCAAGTTATTCTACAGGCTGGGCAAGCTATGGGTGACATTAAACACCTGACAATTAAAATCAATAACTCCACATGCCACCATCAACAAAACGAAAAGAAAACCTACTGAATGGGAGAAAATATTTGCAAATGATATGACCAATAATGGGTTAATATCCAAAATATATAAACAATTCATACAGCTCAATATAAAAAAAAAACTGATTAAAAAATGGGCAAAATGGGCTTCCCTGGTAGCACAGTGGTTAAGAATCTGCTTGCCAGTGCAGAGGACACGGGTTTGAGCCCTGGTCCAGGAAGATCCCACATGCTGTGGAGCAACTAAGTCCGTGTGCCACAACTACTGAGCCTGCACTCTAGAGCCTGCAAGCCACAACTACTGAGCCCACGTGCCACAACTACTGAAGCCCATGCGCCTAGAACACATGCTCCACCACAAGAGAAGCCACTGCACCACAACCAAGAGTAGCCCCTGCTCGCCGCAACTAGAGAAAGCCCACACGCAGCAACGAGGACCCAACACAGCCAAAAATTTAAATTAAAAAATAAATGAATTTTTTTTTAAAAGATCAAAAGACCTGAGTAGACATTTTTCCAAAGAAGAAATGCAGATGGCACAGGCACATGAAAAGATGCTCAACATCGTTAATCATCAGAGAAATGCAAATCAAAACCACAATGAGATATCATCTCACACCTGCCAGAATGGCTATCATGAAAAAGAAAATGAATAACAAATGTTGGTGAGGATGTAGAGAAAAGGGAACCCTCATACACTGTTGGTGGGAATGTAAACTGGTGCAGCCACTGTGGAAAACAGTATGGAAGTTCCTCAAAAAACTAAAAATAGAACTACAATATGACCCAACAATCCCACTCCTGGGTATATATCCAAAGAAAACAAAAACACTAATTCAAAAAGATACATGCACCCCAATGTTCATAGCATTATTTACAGTTGCCAAGATATGGAAGCAACCTAAGTGTCCATCAACAGATGAAGGGATAAAGAGGATATACATACATACACACACAATGGAATATTACTCAGACGGAAAAAAGAATGAAATTTTGCCATTTGCAACAACGCAGATGGACCTGGAGGGTACTATGCTAAGTGAAATGTCAGACAGAGAAAGACAAATACTGTATGATATCACCTATGTGTGGAATCTAACAAATAAAAGAAATGAATGAATATAACAAAACAGAAACAGACTTCCAGATATAGAAAACAAACTAATGGTTACCAGTGAGTGGGTAGTGGGAAGGGGAAAGGGGCAAGATAGGAGTAGGGGATTAAAAGGTACAAACTACTGTGTATAAAATAAATAAGCAACAAGGATATATTGTGTGGTACAGGGAATAGAGCCAATATTTAATTAAAACTTTAAATGGGACTTCCCTGGTGGCGCAGTGGTTAAGAATCCACCTGCCAGCGCAGGGGACACGAGTTCAAGCCCTGGTCCGGGAAGATCCCACATATTGCGGAGCAACTAAGCCCGTGTGCCACAACTACTGAGCCTGCGCTCTAGAGCCCACGTGCCACAACTACTGAGCCTGCGTGCCTAGAGCCCATGCTCCACAACAAAGACAAGGCACCAAAATGAGAAGCCTGCGCACAGCAACGCAGACCCAAAGCAGCCAAAAATAAATAAATAAATTTATATTAAAAAAAAACTTTAAATGGAGTAGAATCTATAAAACTATTGAATCACCATGTTGGACACCTGAAACTAATATAATATAGTACCTCAACTATACTTCAGTAAAAAAATTAAATAAAATAAGTAGAAGACATAGCTTTAAAAAAGAACTCCACATGTCAGATTTTTCCAGGGCATAAGACAAAAATAAAACCGGATTCTTTAAACCGATTTGTCTCCATGCAACTCAAGGAAATCATATTTTTGGCAAATGACAATGGTAAAATAATCCTTTTACCCTGAGGCCTCACTCCGGGTGGGAAATCCCTCCCCATCCTCCACAGGTAGACTTCTGTTTTTTCTAGAAACCTGATATGCTTTAGAATCACAGGCTTTTGGTAGCGCAAACAAGAGCAGGCAGCACCTGCCAGGCTTCAGGCTGCTGCTTGTCCAACTGGGGAGAAAAAGTCATCTTTGTGATGCTCCCAAAGTCTGCAGTTTCCTTCATTTCCAAGGAAGAATGGAGAAACTCTGTTCTTCTTTTTACTTTCCGCATTCAAAATAAGAGTCATTTTATCTTGCTGTTTAATATTTAGTTTTGCATGCTGTCTGGTTAGAACCTTCATATCTGCATAGTATCAGATAGCGAGGTTTGAACAAATGAACTAAGAGGAAAAGGGAAAGGGCTGGAATCGGCACCCTACGAACCAGAGGCAAGTCAATCGAAAGATGATCAAAGAGCCCCTCAAAACTGAAATCACTCCTCTGGAAAATAGACACCCTCAGAATGAGCAAGTGCTGACTTACCTACAGGAAAAACAATCAAAATGTATGTAAGCTCTGCCCACTGTCCACAGGAGCAAACAGCAGTTGCAAAAACACAGAGAGACAAACCAGGAAAGATTTTACATTGCCCCGTAACAGATTTAAGTTGACACGAGTAGCCAGACTTCATACATGCCAAGGTAGGAGGTGGTACAAGAGAGAAGTCAAGGGTGCAATGCAGGTGCAAGAGTCAGTAGGAAGGAAATATTTTTTTTTAAAGTTAAGCTTATTGAAGCATAATTTACAAGCAGTTAAATCACCCTCTTGAGTGTATAGTTCTATGAGTTTTGACAAACACATACATTCATGAAAAAATATTTCCATCACCACAAAAAAATTCCCTTGTCCCCCTTTGTAGTCAACCCCTCTGGCAAATCCCAGACCCTCCCAACCACTGATTTGATTTGTGTCCCCACATATATATTTCTGTCTTTGCCTTTTCCAGAATATCAGATATATGAAATTATACAGTGGGTAGCAGAAAAAGTGGGATTTTAATCTCAAGCAAAGAGGAGTGTTTTAGAGATCAAATATCTCTAAAGCATCTTAAGACAGATGAGGCAGCTGGTAAAGGTGGCCTGTGCTATAAAAACTGCCATGGATAGTGGAACTTCTGCAGGTATGTTATTTTCACACAAACTTCCTAAAATGAATAGCTGATCATGCCACATCCCTACTGGAAACCTTCAATGGGTTCCCATTGTCTTTAGGATAAAATCCAAACTGTTTCATGTTGGCTCGCCAGGCCTTTCTTTTTCTTTCTTTTTTTTTTTTTAAAGAAGATGTTGTGGGTAGGAGTTTATTAATTAATTTATTTATTTTTGCTGTGTTGTGTCTTTGTTTCTGTGCGAGGGCTTTCTCTAGTTGTGGCAAGCGGGGGCCACTCTTCATCGCGGTGCGCAGGCCTCTCATTATCGCGGCCTCTCTTGTTGTGGAGCACAGGCTCCAGGCGTGCAGGCTCAGTAGTTGTGGCTCGCGGGCCCAGTTGCTCCGCGGCATGTGGGATCTTCCCAGACCAGGGCTCGAACCCGTGTCCCCTGCATTGGCAGGCAGATTTTCAACCACTGCGCCACCAGGGAAGCCCAGGCCTTTCTTGATATGATGTCTTTTGCCTCCTCCAGCCGCATCTCTCCTCATTCTCCTCTTTTCCATTCTCCACTTTAGAATTTCTGTGCCTGCCACTCCGCCCACACCTGGTTTTTCCTCCTGAAGTGCATTCTCTTTCACCTCTGGGCCTTTGTACGTGGGTTTCTTTCTATCAAGTGCATTTTCCCATGACCCCTACCTCTTTGGCTTCAGACTTTGGCTTCCTCTAGAAGCACTTCCTGATCCTCCCAGTTTGCTTTAAACACCATTCTTGTGTGGGCTCCCACACATGTACTTCCCCTATCTTAGTGCTCATCAAGCTACACTGTAATTGCAGGTTTAACGGTGTGTTTCCCCAAGGAGACTTTAAATTCCATGATGCTCCAGGGGAACAGAAGCCTAGCCTGTCCTACTCATAGTTGTATTTTCAGCACCTAGCACGGTGCCTGGCACCAAGCAGATTCTCAATAAATATACTTTAAATTGAGTCAAACAGACAAACAAAATTTAGACAAAATTCAGAAGAGGGAGCGTTTCTTTTAGCTAGGGGTGGTGGAGGGGCTGGGAGGTAAGGAATCAAGAACTCCTTTAGGAAATGCATGGTATTTGAATGGGGCTCTTGTCGAGTTAATGCCTGTTGTCTCACAGCCCCACCTGCCATTCTGTGCTATGCCTCCAAGTGGTAAGGCTGAGTGTCTGAAAACTACATTTCCTAGACTCTCTTATGTGCTGGGCCCAGAAGGGAATCCAAAGGCAGCAGAGAGAGGAGTCCTGCTCTGGCTCTGAGAGTGAGGTGGCTGCTGGAGCTGCAGCAGGGGTGGGGATCCAGACTGTAGCAGCCCAGGCCGTGGCAGCATCATTTCAGCAGTTCCAGCCTGGTCCAGGCAGCACCCCTTTGGCACATCCAGAACTGACAAGCAGTACAGTAGCAGGCGTGGACTGAGAGACTTTAGACCAAGGGTGCTTATCTGTGCCTTCTCTTTTACTCCTTCAGCTCCACCCCCCTCACCTTTTGCTATTCCAACACTTCCAGCATCTTTGCAACCAATTCCCTGTATTAAATTCCCTGTGTTTGAAACACCTAGAGTGGTTTCCATTCTCCTGCCTGGACCCAGACCAATATTGCCTTGAAATCAGGATGGGGGTAAAGACAGAAAGGGAGAGACTGCCATGAGCAAAAGTCCAGAGTTGGAAGAGTTTGGAGGGAGTTTTGGAGAGCAGAAAATAGTCCAGTTTGGCTGGGGTGTAGTGATTGAATAGGAGAGTGGCAGAAAGAAAAGCCACAGAGGCATAATAGGCTAGCTTTCCCACTATACTGCTTGTTGACCTTGGTCTACAACTTGACAAAGATGTTGGGTTTATGTGACATGATTTGGTAGTCATCGGCACAGAAGTGAGAATCAAAGACATAATGCTGGATGACATCACTAAGGGCGAGAGTAGAGAAGCCAGTCCCACAAGGATGCACGTGGGAGGTGGGTGGGAGGATAAAGTGTTGGAGGTGAGAGAAAGGACATGGAGAAGTAGTGGGAACGTAGGTGGCAGGAGGACCAAGACAGTTCTGTGCCACAGAAGTCAAGGAAGAAGAAGACTTGCTGAAAAATGGGACTTGCCAAGACTGTCACTTCCTGCAAAACGTTAAAAAGAATAAAAGTTGAAGAATAATCCATGGGGTTTGCGCATGTCAGTCTTAGTGATGTAGCAGGCACAGAATTGAGATTTCTAATGGCTAGAGTGGTTGGATAATGAGGAAGTAAGTGAGCATGGCCTCTTGGCCCCTTCTGCACCCATTGTCTCTGCCTACCACAAAGCCCTTCCCTCCCCACACCCTCAGCCCCTTACCCACAGCTCCCCAACACCGCCTTCATCCAAGTCTAGGCTGGGTCAACTGTTGGGATTATGTATACAAAGCCAGCTTGCTGACTTGCAACTTTGGACTTCAGGTAGAGAGTATCAGCTTATTGTGGAGGCCAAAGCTATTCAATAACATCAAAGAATGGTGCTCAAAGTTGCAGACTAAATGCCCTTAACACTATGCTTTCAGTTTTCCTCAAAGATGTCTAGCAATTTATTAAATAAAGGCTGGTTGCTATCTACAACTTCATTAAAAACAAACATATAGGGGGCTTCCCTGGTGGCGCAGTGGTTGCGCATCCACCCGCCGATGCAGGGGAACCGGGTTCGCGCCCCGGTCTGGGAGGATCCCACATGCCGCGGAGCGGCTGGGCCCGTGAGCGCCCCGGGCTGGGAGGATCCCACATGCCGCGGAGCGGCTGGGCCCGTGAGCCATGGCCGCTGGGCCTGCGCGTCCGGAGCCTGTGCTCCGCAACGGGAGAGGCCACAGCAGACGGAGGCCCGCATACCACAATATAAGAATTATACAGTTCTCCCCTCCCCTCCTTTTTTTAAATAAAGTGTAGCTTGTCTCATGTGCTTGACATCCACTCCAAGTCACAAAATCTCATCGACACACATCATTGTGTTGAAAGCTGCATATCTTACAAGATCCTGGTGAACTCTGCAGACCACACTCTAAACAGTTGGTGAGGGGAGAGGCCACAGAGGGAGTGAGCAGGCTTCCCGTATTTTGACAGACTAGCAGAAGCCAAGGTTAAAATCTGATTACTTTGCAAGGATTCCAAAACTTGACCTAAATCACCTCGCAGAAGTCCATTAACAAATCAGAGCATCTCCAGTAGCACCGAGCAAGAGGCATTCAATCCTCACAATTCTGCTAAGTTCCACTTCGGGGGTAGGGTATACTTGCCCAAGTCAGACCTTTCATAAAATGTAGAACCTACTAAATCCAGAGCTAACTAGTTCATGATCAAATATCAGCCTCTAAATCACATTCTGTATGGAAAAACAAGCCTGCAAAACATCCAAACAATGGTGCAGTAGGTGGAAACAGATGTCACCATTTATTTTAAGATTAGTTTATTCAACGATTGAAAGGGGGAATGTTGCTTATTCTACACAACAATTTAGGATTTGAGTAGTTTACCTGTTATTTTTTAAAAATACAGGGCTATCAGATAGTTTTCTAGATTTTTTAAGCAGAGCCTAAATGTTTAACTCTGTGTTGTGCTGCTATATTAAAAGAAAAAACAAACAAAAAAACAGGTTAAATATTTTAAAGTAACCTTAACAAAAAAAACCTCTCAATTAGTCTCAAATGGCCTACTTTTATTTTTTCTAACTGCCAATAAGAGGCAATAAATACTCATGACTGGTATCTCTGAGGATGACACTTTAACAGGGAGCAGTAAAATCTCAGTTAATTTCCACTCTGGTCTTGAACTAATTTTTTTTTCCCAAAGTGTAAAATTTCAAGCAGAGATGTTGCTTTATGTCATCTTGCTTTCTTTCTTTATTTAGTTATAGAGAGTGTGTGGGAAGGAGAAAGAGGGAGGAATAGGGATAGCTGGGTGGGTTCAAACTACTTTTCTATCACCCCCCTTTATGACAAAAAAAAGAAAAATGCGTGAAAAATGAGTCTTTACCCTTGCTGCCTCAACTTCATCACCTCCCATTCACTTCACAGCCCACTGCCATCTGGCTCCCATCCCATTGCTCCATTCAGACTGTTTTAACGAAGATGTCAACAGTGTTTTCCTACTTGCCGAATCCAATGACCTATTTTTAGGCCCCCTTCTACTTGACCTTCCTGCAGCATTGGACAGGCTGTGGGACCCAAGTTTCTGATCTTGGCGCCCACGGTAATCGGCTTGGGGGAAGCGGGGCCCGGGTGGCTGCACAGGCAGAGCCCAGTGAGTCCTGGGAGGCTGGTCCAGCAGCAGCGATGCGGCCTTTGCAGGGGAGCAGTGGCTTCTCAACTTTGGTTGATTTTTGCCATGGCAGAGTGTAGACATGGTGTTGTTAAATCTCTTAATTTTTTAAAGAAAATCTTGTTTTACGAGAATGCTTCTCATTTCTAAATATTGGCTCAAATTTTTAAAATGCTTCTGGAACAAGTAACCATATCTGTAGAGCTCCCAGGAGAAGCCTCGGCTGGAGGTGGTCCTCCCCTTCTCTTGGCTTCTGCACTTACCTCTCTCTCCCTGTTCATCTCTGCCTTATTTTTTTTAAAACATCTTTATTGGAGTATAATTGCTATACAATGGTGTGTTAGTTTCTGCTTTATAGCAAACTGAATCAGCTATACATATACGTACATCCCCATATCCCCTCCCTCTTGCGTCTCCCTCCCTCCCACCCTCCCTAACCCACCCCTCTAGGTGGTCACAAAGCACTGAGCTGATCTCCCTGTGCTATGCGGCTGCTTCCCACTAGCTATCTATTTTATATTTGGTACTATATATAAGTCCATGCCACTCTCTGACTTTGTCCCAGCTTACACTTCCCCCCGCCATGTCCTCAAATCTGCCTTATTATTATTTTTAAATTTATTATATTTATTTTTTGGTTGCGTTGGGTCTTCGTTGCTGCGCATGGGCTTTCTCTAGTTGCAGTGAGCAGGGGGCTACTCTTTGTTGCGGTGCACGGGCTTCTCATTGCGGTGGCTTCTCTTGTTGCAGAGCACGGGCTCTAAGCGCACGGGCTTCAGTAGTTGCGTCACGTGGGCTCAGTAGTTGTGGCTCACGGGCTTAGTTGCTCCGCGGCATGTGGGATCTTCCTGGACCAGGGCTTGAACCCGTGTCCCCTGCATTGGCAGGCAGATTCTTAACCACTGCGCCACCAGGGAAGTCCCAAGTCTGCCTTATTTTTGTTCTTGCTTTTTTTTTTTCTTCCATCTACCTCTCTTATGTTGGAGCTCCCCAGTCTTCCTTCTTGGCCCTCATCTATTTTCTTACCCTCTTGGGCAATGTCACAGGCCTAGGGCTGGTTGCACGTGTTTGCGATTAGTACAGTCACAAAGAGTCCCACGCTTGGGGTTTCATGCTGCTGTCGTGAGATTCTTATGCTGTCCTTGAATTTGTGTTCGGGAGGGAAGCCTGATGGCCAGTGGAAGCATGTGCTGAGGGCTTGGCATCTCAGTGTACGTGCTATCTTTCCTCCTATGCCTCCCTGGGAAGTGTTCTTGGCCACCAGCTCTCTGATCCTTGCGCCCTGGGTCCTGCCTGCTCTCCCTTACTCCCCCTCTCCCCAAACTGCTGCCGCCCTCTGCCCTGGCAGGGATCTGAGTGCAGGTGTGAGGAGGTTTGGGGTCACAACCAGTGGCATCTCAAGGGCAAGGCCTGGCAGTGGTGGCTATCCCCACCCCAGGCTGGCAACACTGCAGCTCCTTCAGTGGGCGATTGGCTGGGGCCAGCCTCTTCTTGATCCAAATAGCCGGCACATCCTGGCACAGAGGTTGTGGTACCCTTGGGGTCGCCTATCTGCTGTGGGTTGGGACAGATGGAAACGGGAGATGCCTGATTTGACTTCCCAGCTCCCTCCTGACGCACGGCACATTGGTCTGGGGGCTGGTGGGAGGGGGACACAGCCTCTATCAGGTCCAAGTGCATGTAGATCTTGCCAGTCCCAAGGCAGAATCCCCAGCACCTTCAAGGCTCTGAACTTACCCTGCAAGTATCCCCAGATCCTTTAGGCCCACACCATGCCTGGGGAAACCTTTTCTTCCTCCTAACTTCTCTGAATCTGGCTAGTAGTCTTTTCATCTGAGCAGCTTTGAGGCACCTTCCAGAGTCCAGCCAGAAATATGAATTGCATAATTTGTGTGATTCCATGTACACAGAACAGTGGAACATTCTGATATCTACATTTAGAACTGGCATTGCCCAATATAAAGGTGAATGGTAAAATTCATGCCAATAATTTAAAATTTTTATTTACTTAGAAGAACATTAAATAGCAAATAAAAACCACCATGACATGCTGAGAGACTGTGGAAGAAAGGAAAATGCTTTGTATTTTAGTACAAGTTTATTTAATAACTTTAATGGCACCCTATTCCTGCTTTGTGAACAAGGGGGCCCACATTTTCTTTTTCACCAGGCCCCACAAGTTGTGTGTCTGGTCCTGTCCAGGCCGTCATTTGCCGATGGCTCCTACCCTTCTTCTTCAGTCGGGACTTCCCTCCTCTCAGAACCACATTTCTGAGGGCACACTGGGCCAGTGTACCTGGAGGCTTTGCAGGCAACTCAAATGCAACATATTCTCATCTGATCTCACCCCCCTAAACTGCTTCTCCCCTTATATTTCCTTTTTCTGTCATTGGAATGTCATCTACTCACTCTCGTGTAGCAGAGTAGGTAATAAAATTGTTAAATGAATGAGTAAAATCTTAGAAACGTTTTCCATTCTCTCCTTTCTCTCAATTTCCAACATCCAATTGGTCATCAGGTCTGTCAGTTCTACCAAATATTCCATGCCCTCTCCTATCTCTATGCCTATATATGATACATGCTGCCTGCAATACCCCTTTAATGCTCACTCAAATCTCAGATCACATACTACCTTGTCTAAGAAGCCTTTTCATAATTGCCCAGGAAGAATTAGTCATTCCTTTCTCTGTGATTCTATAGCCTGCTTTTACATTTATTATGCTGTATTGTGATTATTCGTTTATGTGTCTGTCTCCCTTACTAGCCTGAGAGCAAGTCAAAGGCAGGGTATATTTATTTATCTCTATATTTTTGTGTCTGGCATAGTATACTGGAGACTCTCAGTAAATGATTAGATGGTGCAGGGAAAATAAGACAGGATTTACGGGCACCAGAAAAAGCAGAATCTTATACAGAGTAAACCTATTTTCTAGGAATACCTGGGCCCAGGGGGACCTAAAATGAAGGCAGACCCCACATCTGTGTAGCTAAAGGTTCATTTCAAGCACAGACGTATCATGAAGAAGAAAAACAGAAAGAGAAGAAGCAGGGAAAAAATTTTTTTTGCCACTTGCAAAAACATTATATAATGGAAATTAATGAGTAATGAAATGATTCCTCTATTATTTTTTTGGAAAGCATTAACATGACACTTTTTATTTTAAAAAGCGTTTTGACATACAAAAAGCTATACATAATTAATGTATACAACTTGATGGGTTTGTAGATAAGTATATATCTGTGCAACCATTACTGTGACCTGTGCCATAAACTTGTCCATTACCTCCGAAAGTTTTCTCCCAACCTCATATTTATTATTATTGTTGTTGTTGTTATTGCTATTATTATGTGATAAGAACACTTCACATGAGATCTATCTTCTCAACAAAATTTTAAGTATTCAATATAGTACTGTTAACCACAGGCACGGTGCTGTACAGCAGATCTCTAGGACTTATTCATCGTGTATAACTAAACTTTATACCCTTTGGCTAATACCTCCCTGTTTCTCTGGCAATCTTCATTCTACTCTTTATTTCCAAGAGTCTGACTATTTTATAATCATCTTGTAACTGGTATCATGACACTTAAAGCGTCACACTTATTTAAAGTCCACCCAAGGAAAAACTATCAAGGCCATGTCCAAGTATATTCATGTCTCCCCAAACTTTTTAGTCATAGCATACATTTGATCAAGAATTCTCTATGTTCATTACAGGTTTTTCCCCAGTGTCTTACAAATCCAGATACCAGATGTTAGGATTAAACATCTTAAGGAATCAGAGAAAGTCGATATGGTGGCAAAGCAGTCTGGTGAAAACACTATGATAAAATGTTCTAATGACCCCAAAGACCATTAATAACATATATTACATTTTTATCAACATTAACTAAGAAGTTCAGGACAAGGTCTGTTGTAACCCAAACTTTAAACTTTAGTAATAGCAGAGAGAGAGTTCTTTAAAGTTAAAAAGAGGGCTTCCAAAAAAAAAAAAAAAAAAGAGGGCTTCCCTCGTGGCACAGTGGTTAAGAATCACCTGCCAATGCAGGGGACACGGGTTCAAGCCCTGGTCTAGGAAGATCCCACATGCCGCGGAGCAACTAAGCCTGTGCACCACAACTGCTGAGCCTGCACTCTAGAGCCCGTGAGCCACAACTACTGGGCCTTTGTGCCACAACTACTGAAGCCTGCATGCCTATAGCCCATGCTCCACAAGAGAAGCCACCGCAATGAGAAGCCTGCACACTGCAACGAAGAGTAGCCCCTGCTCGCCGCAACTAGAGAAAGCCCGCGCACGGCAACGAAGACCCAAGGATGCCAAAAATAAATAAACTTATTTTAAAAATAAATAAATAAAATTAAAAAGAAAATCATATGCTCAACATCCCTAATCATCCGGGAAATGCAAATCAAAACCACAATGAGATATTACCTCACATCTGTCAGAATGGCTGTCACCAAAAAGAACACAAATAACAAATTTTGGCGAGGGTGTGGAGAAAAGGGAACCCTCTCACACTGTTGATGGGAATGTAAATTGGTGCAGCCACTGTGGAAAGCAGTATGGAGGTTTCTCAAAAAAGCAAAAATAGAACTACCATTTGACCCAGCAATTCCACTCCTGGGTATATATTTGAAAAAAAACAAAAACACTAATTCAAAAAGATACATGTACCTTAATGTTCACAGCAGCATTATTTACAATGGTCAAGTTAGGAAGCAACCTTAGTGTCCATCAATTGATGAATGGCTAAAGAAGATGTGGTATATATATATATATATATATATATATATATATATAATGGAATACTACTTAGCCATAAAAAAGAAGGAAATTTTGCCATTTGCAGCAACAGGCATGAACTTGGAAAGTGTTATGCTAAGTGAAATAAGTCAGAGAAAGACAAATACTGTATGACATCACTTATATGTAGAATCTAAGAAATACAACAAACTAGAGAATAAAACAAAAAAGAAGCAGACTCACAGATATAGAGAACAAATTAGTAGTTACCAGTGGGGAGAGGGGAAGGGGGAAGGGCAATATAGGGGTAGGGCAATATAGGGTAGGGGATTAAGAAGTACAAACTATCATGTATACAATAAGCTACAAGAATATTTTGTACAACACAGGGAATATAGCTAATATTTTATAAATGGAGTATAACCTTTAAAAATTATGAATCACCATATGGTACACCTGTAACTTATATAATATTGTACATCAACTACATCAACTATATTTCAATTAAAAAAAAAACACTCTTAGAGGAAAACATAGGCAGAACACTCTATGACATAAATCACAGCAAGATCCTTTTTGACCCACCTCCTAGAGAAATGGAAATAAAAACAAAAATAAACAAATGGGACCTAATGAAACTTAAAACCTTTTGCACAGCAAAGGATACCATAAACAAGACCAAAAGACAACCCTCAGAATGGGAGAAAATATTTGTAAATGAAGCAACTGACAAAGGATTAATATCCAAAATTTATAAGCAACACATGCAGCTCAATAACAAAAAAACAAACAACCCAATCCAAAAATGAGCAGAAGA
>NC_041220.1:90914343-90996132 GCF_002837175.3 Physeter macrocephalus | reverse complement strand
AGAGGGAAGAGATATGGGAACATATGTATATGTATAACTGATTCACTTTGTTGTAAAGCAGAAACTAACACACCATTGTAAAACAGTTATACTCCAATAAAGATGTTAAAAAAAAAAAGAAAAAGATGGAGTGTTTATAATAATATCAGAAAGCAATTACCATCAGAGATAGAGTTCATAAAGTTAAAGGGGTCGATTCAGCAAGAGGACATAAGAATACTAACTATGTATACCCAAAAACAAATATACAAAACACATGAAACAGACATAACTGAAAGCAACTAAAAAAGTCCAGAATTAGTTAGATATTTCAACACTCCTTAGTAATAGATGAAACAAATAGGTAGAAAATCAGAAAGGACAAAGACATGACCAACACCATCAATCAAGCTGACCTGACATTTATAGAACACTCCATTCAATTGGACACAGCTCAAATGTCCATCAGCAGGTATTCGAATAGGTAAACAAATTGTGGTATATCCATACAACAGAATACCACTCAGCAACAAAGAGGAGAAAGAAAACTGCTGACACAACAAGAAAAAACAAAACAAAACAAAACAGAATTGGGATTTCCCTGGCAGTCCAGTCATTAAGACTTTGCCTTCCAATGCAGGGGGTGCGGGTTCGATCCCTGGTCAAGGAGCTAAGATCCCACATGCCTCAGAGCCAAAAGACCAAAACATAGAACAGGAGCAATGTTGTAACAAATTCAATAAAGACTTTAAAAATGGTCCACATCAAAAAAACCCAAAAAACAAAAAAACAGAATCATAAAACCTTAACTAAAGTCAGTACAGGTGTGATCCTCAACTGCCTTAAAAATGCAGCAGGTTATTTTGGGTAGGTTAGTATTGATACTTTCCTTTAATCTAACAAGTGAGGCTATCTACCTCTTCTTGTGCAGAGTAGCAAGCATTAATATGTTCTGAGTTGGAGGCCTGATAAAGCAGAGAACTCACTAGTAATTCCTAAATTATGTCTTCATAGCTTGCTCCAGCTGTTTCAGAATATCCAGAACACATCATCTGGTGTGTCTGTTAAAAATGCCAGTAGTTAAGCGCCATCCCAGACCCGCTAAATTAGGATCTTTTGAGGAAGGACTGAGGACACTGCATTTTTAATAAGCCCTCCACCCCATTCCAAATGATCATTAGGCACTCCAGATTTTAGGAAAACCCAATTTCCAACATAAACAGAAGAATTTTAGATTGTCAAATAAAATAACTTTTAATTTCTTTTTAAGAATATTGGGAAAATGAGGAGTTCCAGCTAAGTGAGTTTCCCTGAAGAATTTAATATCAGTTTACCCCCGGAAGTCCTGGAACTTCTCAGTGTTTTAAATATTTTAATGAAAAGCCTTCAAAACTGTGTTATATAATGCACCACCTTCTCAAACAGAATATATTACACACATTGGGCATCGTTATGGGTGACTCAGGATCATTATTACAAATATCCATTATTATAAGAATAGCTTAAAGTTATGAAGTCTATAAACCTGTCTGATCCTACCCTAAATTCTACAGCCAGCTGTGTTTTTATGGTACTACAGCTGCTTTTTTGTGTTTTGTTTAGATTATTTTCCTGTTTTCTTCTTTGCTGGTAGGTAACTTTTATTAATGGTACCATTACTTTTTCTACTTTCCACATTTCTCTTTAATAAGCTCTGGGAAAGCATGAGGAATTGTAGATGAGAAAGTTCTTGTGTGGGTGTAAGGATCTGTTGGAACGCTTTCAGGTGTCATAAAAAGCCCCAACTCAGACTGGCTTAAATAATAAAGGATTTCATTATCTCCCATAACAAGAATCCTTGTTTTTGCATAGTAGTCGAAATCAAATTGTATATACAAGTTTTATTCTGTTTTTTTCACTTATTATATCAAACAATTTCCTATTTCATTAAAATCCTTAACAAATATTCTTATACGTAACATTTCATCATACTAATTAATTCAGTGGAACTGTGTTGGGTAGCTTCTAGGTGCCAAGCACAGGAAGGAGGGTGGAGATGAAGAGTAATAACAGACATGGTTCCCACTGTTCTGCACTTCCACTTTACTAGGAACGTGCCATTATTTACTTTACCATTATTTTGATTCCAAAGAATTGTTTTACAATTATAAATAACATTCTGATAAACATTTTGCTTAAATTTGAGTTTATTTCCACATGAGTAATTTCTAAAAGTGAAATCACTGGGTTATTTTAAGGCTCTTAATATATATACACACATATATACATATAAATGTATATATATGTTTTAAGTTTTTTGTGGTAAAATACATATAAGTAAAACTTACCATTTTAACTATTTTTAAAAATTAATTAATTAATTTTTGCCTGAGTTGGGTCTTCATTGCGCGGGCTTTCTCAAGTTGCGGCGAGCGGGGGCTACTCTTTGCTGCGGTGCGCAGGCTTCTCATTGTGGTGGCTTCTCTTGTTGCGGAGCCCGGGCTCTAGGCACGCAGGCTTCAGTAGTTGTGGCTCACGGGCTCAGTAGCTGTGGCTCAGAGCTGTGGCTCACGGGCTCTAGAGCTCAGGCTCAACTGCTCCGTGGCATGTGGCATCTTCCCGGACCAGGGCTCCAACCCATGTCCCCTGAATTGGCAGGCAGATTCTTAAGCACTGTGCCACCAGGGAAGCCCCCATTTTAACTATTTTTAAATGTACAATTCAGTGGCATTAGATATACTCACAATGTTGTACAACCATCATCAATAACCATCTCCAGAGCTTTTCAACATCCCAAATTGAAACTCCACCCATGAAAAGATAACCTCCCACTCCTCCCTCCCCAGACCCTGGTAACCTCCATTCTGCTTTCTTTCTCTATGGATCTGACTATTCTAGATACCTCATACAAGTGGAATCACACAATATTTACCCTTTCGTGTCTAGCTTACTTCACTTTGCATAATGTTTTCAAAGTTCATTCACAATGTAGCATGTATCAAATTTCATTCCTTTTTAAGGCTAAATAATATTTTATTGTGTGTATATACCATATTTTGTTTATTCCTTCATCTGTTGATGGACATTTGGATCGTTTCCACCTTTTGGCTATTGTGAATATCTCATTCTATTTTTAAATTTCTTTCTGAAATAAATTGTACCCGCTTAGGTCTCCTGACAGTATATAAGTATTTTTTTTCATAATTTATTTCCCATAAAATTTTTAAACTTTGTTAATTAATAGGAGAAAAAAATCTTAGCATTGTTTTAATTGATATTTCTCCACTTGTTAGTCAAGTAGATCATTTTCAACTGTTTATATTTCCACTTTTGTGAAATGTCTGTTCATGTTTCTCATCCCTATATATGTTAGTCTTAAGATTTTTCTTATTGTAAGAGTTTTTTCAATTTAAAAACATTTCCCCATTGTCAAATTTACTGCACATGTTTTCCCACTTTATTTTAGCCTTTCGTTTTGATTAGGCTTCTTTTCGATGCAGAGAATATTTTTCATTTTAATGCAGTCAAATTTATCATTTAGTGCATTTGTAAATTATATAATTTATTTGAAGCTTAGAAAAGTCTTTCCCATCAAGAGCATATTTCTTCACTGATTCTTTTCACTCAACACTTTATCCATCTGGAATTGGATATATTGGTGTAAGATGATCTAAGCAATTTTTATGGACACTTTTTATTGCCAGTCTTACTTAATCTTTCTGCTACATTGGCTCCTAACCACTCTTTCTGGAAGTATGTCTATAATTTTGCTGCTCACTCTTTCCTGGTTCTTCCATATTCTTGCCATTGGTTTTCAGGCTGTTTTCTTGCACCAATTTTTCTACCTGTTCCTAAAATTGATTTCAATCATTTATTCTTCTCATGTTGTACATGCTCTCTGACTAATCAGCCCCTTGGACCCATATGTGACTGACACCCTCCCCCCTTCTTTTAATCTTTGGCAGAAAATCCTACCTGGATCTATATGTTCAGTCATTAATTCATTTTATATTCACCAAATATTACTTGAACATTTACTCTACCAGGCTCAGGAGATAAAATGCCTACTCTTATGGAACTTACATGGGGGAGACTGACAATATTCTAAGTACATACAATATATAGTATTTAAGGGCTATAGAGAAGCAATGCAGGCAAGGAAGTTTGAAAGTATCTATGGGTGGATATGAGGGTGCAATTTTAAATTGAGTGGTCCAGGAAGGCCTGCTGAGAAGGGGGCATTTATGCAAAGAGCTGAAGGAGATAGATGAGGGAACAACCATTGTGGACATCTGTTAGAAGAACATTCCAGGCAGAAGGAAAACCAAAAGCAAAAGCCTGAGGTAATGCTGTACCTAGTTTCTTCCAGAAGGAATGAGGGAACTGAAAGGCTTATGCAGACTGAATCAGGAGGAGAGCAATAGGAAATGTGGTCAGAGATGCAACTGGGGCCAGATCAGCCATTTATTGCTTTTACCCCAAGCAAAATGGGCTGTTCGAGGGTTTTAAGGAGGGAAATAAAATGATCTCTGGCAGATGTGCCAAGAATAGCCTTTGGGAGAGCATGGGCAAAACAGGGAAACCAGTTAAGAGGTGCTTGCAATAATCCAGGCAAGAGGTGATGGTTGCTTGGACCAAAGTGCTAGCTGTAGAGGCGATGAGAAATGGGTAGAGTCAACAGGATTTGCTGAGTGATTACATGTGGGAGTGTGAGGAAGGATCTCAGTCACTGACTGAGTTGGGGAATAGAGAGAAGCAGGTTTGGGGAGAATATCAGGAATATGGGTTTTGAACATGTGAACTGGAGATGCTAATTGGATATCCAAGTGGAGATGTCAGTGTGAGTCTGGAGTTCACAAGACAGCTCTGAGCTGGAGAAATTAATTTGGGAGTCATTAAACTATGATGGCATTTAAAGCTATGAGATTGGCTGAAATTATCAAAGAATGAGTGTAGCTAGAGAAGAGTTCTACACACTGAGCTCTGGGCACTCTGTATATGTATAAAACCACCATTTTGATAGAACAGAGGAATAAAAACTGAGAGGAAAGAGTAAGCTCTTATATAGGTTTAAGCTCTTATATGATTATTAAAATCTCAGAGCAAATTTAGCTTTGAGCTTCCTGGAAGCCAAAGAATGAATATTGCTCATCAAATTCCCAGAAGCCTTATTACCATTATTACTTCTTTCTTTTACTTTGCAACGATAAGCCACTAGCTTTTCTAAAGATCTTCTCCCACCCATTTCTGCTCCAGTGGGTGTACACGACTGTGGTTTTCTTCCATCTGTCCCACCATATTGTTTATTAGGTAGAAATAAGATTTTAGGTTTAGATCTTTCAACTCATAATGTAGTATTCTAAGAACTTCCCAAATGGTTCAATGTTGAAATGTGCACGCACACACACACACACAAACACACACACACCATCATGAATTTGAGGCCTCATGATGTCAAGATTATTCAATTATCTACATGCTAATGTTGAGTGAAATATGGTTCTCCAAAGAGTGCATCGTTACTTTTTCATAAGAAAGTTGGTTTTTAAAAAAAAAATTATTTATTTATTTACTTTTGGCTGCTTTGGTTCTTCATTGGTGTGCGCAGGCTTTCTCTAGTTGCGGCAAGAGGGGGCTACTTTTGTTGTGGTGCGCAGGCTTCTCATTGCAGTGGCTTCTCTTGTTGTGGAGCATGGGCTCTAGGTGCACGGGCTTCAGTAGTTCTGGAACACGTGCTCCAGAAGCCTTATTACCATTATTACTTCTTTCTTTTACTTTGCAACGATAAGCCACTAGCTTTTCTAAAGATCTTCTCCCACCCATTTCTGCTCCAGTGGGTGTACACGACTGTGGTTTTCTTCCATCTGTCCCACCATATTGTTTATTAGGTAGAAATAAGATTTTAGGTTTAGATCTTTCAACTCATAATGTAGTATTCTAAGAACTTCCCAAATGGTTCAATGTTGAAATGTGCACGCACACACACACACACAAACACACACACACCATCATGAATTTGAGGCCTCATGATGTCAAGATTATTCAATTATCTACATGCTAATGTTGAGTGAAATATGGTTCTCCAAAGAGTGCATCGTTACTTTTTCATAAGAAAGTTGGTTTTTAAAAAAAAAATTATTTATTTATTTACTTTTGGCTGCTTTGGTTCTTCATTGGTGTGCGCAGGCTTTCTCTAGTTGCGGCAAGAGGGGGCTACTTTTGTTGTGGTGCGCAGGCTTCTCATTGCAGTGGCTTCTCTTGTTGTGGAGCATGGGCTCTAGGTGCACGGGCTTCAGTAGTTCTGGAACACGTGCTCAGTAGTTGTGGCACGCGGGCTCTAGAGCACAGGCTCAGCAGTTGTGGCGCACGGGCTTTGTCGCTCCGCAACATGTGGGATCTCCCCGGACCAGGGCTTGAACCCGTGTCCCCTGCAATGGCAGGTGGATTCTTAACCACTGTGCCACCAGGGAAGCCCTATAAGACAGTTTTTACTTTCTTTTTTCAGCTGCTAGTACTTCCAACTAGACTATCTTCCCCTTCCTCTTTGTCTTGTTACCCTTTAACTGGTAACAGCTTCTTAACCTTCAAAGCCATCTAAATTATTGTCTTCTCTAAGACAATGGTCTCCTCTATTGTCTTCCCTAGCGCCCCAGTAGGACTGTAGTTATACAGCATTCTCTTTTTACCCTTATTACTATATTTTTACCCCATTATGACATTTTTACTGTAAATCCTTATTCATATGTCTCCATCACTAGGTAGAGTTTCTTGGGAGCAGGCAATCTGTCTTTTTAACTTCTGATGCTCAGCAAGTAGCACAGTGACTGGCATTAGTAATCAATTGATACATATATGGTGAAAAAATTAATGCCCTTTGCAAATGAAACAGGTTTAATGAACACAGAAATTAAGGTTCTCTTGTTGTTGGGTGGGCTTCTAATCCACATCACATTAACTTTAATTTCTAAATTATTTTCCAAGTTTTAGAATAACCCAATACACTATTATATGCAACTTTTGGTTGGCTCTGAGGGAGAGTGAAATTTTCATTATTTTTATAGCCAGCTCATGTCTGGTACCATGTTAACAGAAGGTTTTTTCTAAGGGATTATACTTAGATCACTATTGTTTGCCAAACCGTATTTTCTGTTACCCTACAAAATCTGATTGCCTACTATATGCCAGGTACTGTATTAGATACTGGACTTATTTAAGCTTCAGGATAGTCTTGAAATCTAGGTTTATTATTTTCATAGGCACTGCATTGGGTTGAATTGTGTCCTCTTCCTAATTCATATGTTGAAGTCCTAACCCCTAGTACCTGAGAATGTGACCTAATTTGAAGATAAAGTCTTTGCAGAGGTCATCAAGTT
This sequence comes from Physeter macrocephalus, assembly GCF_002837175.3. NCBI lineage: Eukaryota > Metazoa > Chordata > Mammalia > Artiodactyla > Physeteridae > Physeter > Physeter macrocephalus. Next base: position 90,988,801 of record NC_041220.1, on the reverse strand, counting down.
AAAGTGAGGTCATTAGGGTGGGCTCTAATCCAATATGATTAGTCCTCATAAAATGAGAAAATTTGGAGACAGATGTGCGTAGACAGACGGGAAAGTGAAGAGACACAGGGAGAAGATGGCCATCTACAAGCCAAGGAGAGAGGCCTAGGCAGATCTTTCTCTCACAGCCCTCAGAATGAACCAGCCCTGCTGACACCTTGGTTTTGGACTTCTAGCATCCAGAACTGTGAGAAAATACATTTCTGTTGTTTAAGCCGGTTTGTGGTACTTTGTCATGGTAGCCCAAGCAAATGAATACGGACATGTATTAATTTTCTCAATGACACACAGAGTAGGCTGATCCCAGGGTTGACTGGTGTCAAAGACTTTTTGTTGTATTGTGAAATACACTCCTTGACATTTCAAACTTTGGGTGAGGGGTACAAGAATATAAACCTAAGCTACTGAATTTTCTATATAAACTCACTTTGGATCATTTGGCCATTAATTTAACAAAGCCTTTGCAGTTATTTGAATACTTATTTTATACTACTTCTAAGGTTAGTACAGTCTATAAATGAGTTCCTTGCTGTAATAAGTACTTTTTCTTTTATTTGCACCTGTTTAGTGCACAAAGGACAAGATAGGATGGGTACATTTTGGTAAAGTGTGGATAATCTCATGGTTTTATAGTCAATCTATATGCTGATGTCTTCTACATGTATACCTCCAGCTTGGGCTTTTCCTCTGAACTCTAGACCTGTATATCCAACTGCTCATTGATGTTTCCACTGAGATGGCTAAGAGCATCTCAGATTGAACCTATCCAAAACAGCTTTTAATCTTCTCCACCACCCAGCCCTACCCCTGCCCTGCTCTTCTCATAGTCTTTGCCGTCTTAGTTGATGACAACTTCGCTCTTACAGTTGCTTAAGGCAAAAATGTCAGTGCTATCCTTGACTTTGTTCTCACACGTTGCTTTCAGTTGGCTCAATAAAGCCAGTTGATCCTACTTTCAAAATTTACCAAGAATTTTACTATTTTTACCATCACTTCTGCCTCTATTCTGGTCCAAACTGCCATCACCTCTTGTCTTGGTTGTTACAGGAGACTCCAAACTATTGTCCCTGCTCCTGCCCTGAAGCAACTGGAGTGATCCTATAAAAACGTACGTCAGATCTCATCGTGCTATGCAAAACCTTCCACTGTTTTGTTTCTTTTTTAAAGATTTTTTTTATGTGGCCCATTTTAAAAGTCTTTATTGAATTTGTTACAACACTGATCCTGCTCTATGTTTTGGTTTTTTGGCCGCGAGGCATGTGGGATCTTAGCTCCCCGACCAGGGATCGAACCTGCACATGCTACATTGGAAGGCAAAGTCGTAACCACTGGACTTCCAGGGAAGTCCCCTTCCACTAGTTTCTGACCTCATTCAGAAGAAAAAGCTAAAATTCTTACTACGACCTGGGAGACCCTGCACTTTCTGGGTCCTATTTCTAGGCTCCTATTACATCTACTATTCTCTCCCTATGTCAACTCTAGCCATACTTACCCCCTTGTTATTCCTGGAACAGGCCATACATATTGTTTCCCCCAAATCTTCCTGCTTCTGGGATCCTCTCTCCCCAGATATCTGCATGATCATCTTACCTTGTTCAAGTCTTTACTCAAAAATCACCTCCCTTCACCTTGCTTTTTTTCCTCCTTTATTACTTACCAGCATCTGACACTTGACATATATTTATCTTACATATTGTCAGCTTCCCCAGCTAGAACGTAATTCCCATGAGGTGTGTTTTTCTTTTCTTTTTATATTTCCCCAAAGTCAAGGGGCCAATAAATTTTGGACAAATAGCACTAATTTGTCCTGCTTAGAGAGAGAACACTGAACTGTCATCTTGTTCCTTCTGGATTTGCAGTAATGCTACAAGAATGTGCTCCTCCATAATCTGATCCTCCACGTTTCCAAGCTGTTTTCCTTCTTTTCCATGTCAGAAGGCTTGTTCCAAAACAAGCCTTTAATCATTTCACTCCTCTAATTGCAAACATGTTCTGGAACACCTCTGTGTAAATATTAAAACATTCAGACAAATGCCTAATTTTCCAGTTCCTGGCAGCTGCATTATGTGAAGTATGAGATCATTCATAAACTCACTTGATATTAATTTTTTGAGGGAAGAACTTGAAAAATGAACTGTTTTCTTGGAAGTTTTAACCACACCAGAGATTGTAGAACCATCATTTAATGATGACAGATATTATTAAACAAAGTACGAATAAATATCTATTTTTTTTTATTGCTGTTATGTGACTGTGAGCTCCTTAAATCCTGAACGTAAGGATTGTATTTTTCATCTTTGATCCTGGCATCTAATATATTACCTGACACTTAAATTCAATGTTTGATGCATGAATCATGAAGGGCTTCTCTTAGTTCATAATGCCTTTTATGCCTTGGTCCTCCTATGTCTCTGCCATTACTGTGATGTTGAACCCAAGTTATGTGTCTCCCTGAGTTTGCTTGGTCATAGTCTTCTGTTTGATGCTACATTTGCCATCCAGGAACATTACTGCACTGCAACAGCACCCTTCTAGGTTGCAAAAAGGATGCTTCAATCTTCCTTGGAAGGAGGCTTGCTGAAATCTGTGGCTGCCTTGGTGATAGCAGCCAAGACATTGTGTTGCTCTGCTTGCTCAGGTCCCTCATGCTGCTTTGGGGCATGATTAGTAATGTTTTGCTTAATACCTTGAATCCCCAGCCTTTTTTTCCTGGAGCCTCTCTGTTGCTACAGAGGTGGTAGGCACTGCTGGAAGCTGCAGGCTGCGGGTGGACAGTTGGGGAGTGCTGTTGGCTCCCATTCACTTGCCGGCTGAGCTCATGCATGGATAATGACACTGCTGCTGAGAGTGTGGCTTCCCTGGCAGCTGCCTGAGGAGGCAGGAGCCATGATTCAGAAGTATGGGGGGCTCACAGCTCCTGCAGGAACCTTTGCCTGAAGGGAGCTCGGAGCTCCATTGTTCTACCTTCCTCTGTTCCAAAACACTGTGGTCTCCCAAGTCTGCTACGGAGAAATCACACGAGACCCAGCAGCCAGTTCAGGAGTTCATCCCCTTCATTTTTTTCTACTTCTTTCCCTGCCTCATTTCCCCTTTCCCCTCACTCTTGCTTCCCTGGCAATGCACTCCCCAAGGAATTGTTGTTATATAAGCCTTTACCTCAGATTCTGTTTTCTAGAGAACTGGGATTCAAATATCATCATTGATCATAGGCCCTGATCATAGGCCCTCAGGCATAGGACCTGTAAAGATTTTTATGTGCTTACTTTTGTGGTATGTGCTCTTATGTTCTTCTTGTGTTTTCTTTCCATGTTCCTCTTTTGCACAATTTAAGTGAAAACAAGCTCTTGTCCTTAACACCCTTATGAGCTTAGATACTAACAGCTATTTATGCACCAGGTACCTTTACAACCATTTTTACCTCACAACAACCCTGTCTAGGTACTATTATTATGAACTTTTTACAGAAGAAACTGAAGTTAAAATGTTTAGTGACTTGGCCAAAGTCATACAGTTAGTAAATGGCTATGTGAACTCCAGAATCCATACTCTTTTTTTTTTTAAATTTATTTATTTTATTTTTATTTATTTTTGGCTGCGTTGGGTCTTCATTGCTGCGCGCGGGCTTTCTCTAGTTGCAGCGAGCGGGGGCTACTCTTCGTTGTGGTGCGTGGGCTTCTCACTGCGGTGGCTTCTCTTGTTGCGGAGCACGGGCTCTAGATGGGTGGGTTTCAGTAGCTGTGGCAGGCGGGCTCAGTAGTTGTGGCTCGTGGGCTCTAGAGCACAGGCTCAGTAGTGTGGCGCACGTGCTTAGTTGCTCCGCGGCATGTGGGATCTCCCCAGACCAGTGCGCAAACCCGTGTCCCCTGCACTGGCAGGCAGATTCTCAACCACTGCGCCACCAGGGAATCCCCAGAATCCATATTCTTAAAGACATCATAGCTCAAATAAGCCTCCAGCAAGGACCTGCTTTTCCTGGAACCAAGATACAGGAGCATCTCTCCTTACAAAGCGTTTAGATTCCAAATGGCTGTACTTATGGCCATGTTTTTATTCATTCAAACTTAATGAGAAGGGGTTTAAATTTGCAGTCTCCAGATGAATTTTCCACAAAAGGAAAGGGAGATGGGAAACCCTTTGGTACTTTAAAACTTTAAAACCCTTTGAAACTTTGAAATGTCCTTGCTCATATATGTTGTATGGCATCTTTTCCTAAAATAGACATGTTTTGTATATAGTAAGTCCCCTTCATATGAATGAGTTCCATTCTGAGAGCACATTCATAAGCCCAATTTGTTTGTAAGTCCAACAAAATTAGCCTAGGTACCCAATTAACACAATCAACTATACAGTACTGTACTGTAATAGGTTTATAATACTTTTCACACAAATAATACATAAAAAACAAACACAAAAAATAAATAAAACATTTAAAATCCTCCAGTACCTTGAAAAGTACAGTAGTACAGTACAACCGATGGCATACAGGGCTGGCATCGAGTGAACAGGCAAGAAGAGTTACTGACTGATGGAGGGAGAGGGGGTGGGAGATGGTAGAGCTGAAGGATTGTCAGCAACAGGAGACGGAGGGCAAGCTGCAATTTCACTCACACCTGACGTTGATGGAACGTGCGTTCGCATCATTGAAAGTTCGCAACTTGAAGGTTCGTATGTAGGGGACTTAATGTACTTTGAAATTGAGGGTAGGTAATTCCCTCCTAGATACTCTCTTCAAGTATTGAAAGGAACACTTTAGCAGCTTTGTGTCCTGTAACTCACAGGTGTTATGAACATTTGATTAGTGCTTTGAGCCCACGGAACCACACTTTGCCGGAAAACAAAAAATTTACCATCCTAAGCTTTAGTTCTAGAACAAATACTTGGTCTTAACTGACTTCAGATTAGGTTAGTAGGCATCTGACTTAGAAGCTTACCTCTTGCATCATACTCCAAAGTTTTTCCATTCCATCAACCACTTTTCCAGTCTCTTGCTGTCAAGAGCATAGGCGTATCATGTTTTACCTGTTGCATAATTTGCCTTTTTATCTTCAGAATTGTCAGTACTATCCAAGGAAGTCATCTGTGTGCAAATGAAGCAATTCTCATTCTCTCATCATTTTCAGTTATGAATATCTCTTCTTTTACCTCCATCACAATTCCACTCTTTTTTACAGGAACTGTCAACTCCTACTGCTTTTGCACTTATCAGATACTACATGATCATTATTATTCATGTAACACCTCAGATTAAGCAGTACCAGAGCCAACATCTTTAATGATAGAAATGACCCCAGAGCCTGCTGACTCCCATAGCTTTGGTGGGCAAAGTTGACTTTGCTCTGATGGGTGGCTTGTAAAAAAAAGTTATGTTAATACATTAAAAATTCTTAGTTTTTTATTTCCTACTCTGGATGCACGACACCTTTTAGGAGACTTCCTTTCTCCACTCAAGCAGAAAGATGGTATGAGGTTTACCACCTTCCCTGGATTAGGTGAGTAATATTCCATGCCTTATTGGCTTTAGGGAGAAGGAATCTTGCTAATGAGTTACTCCCAGTGTGTCACTTTTTTTTTAGTGCTTTAATTTATTCAACAATTTGAGAGCCATATTTATACGCGGAGGCTTCACTGATCAGATACTGGAACCATCATATAAGCAGTATCACTTTGGACGTGTTTCCAAAGTTCTCGGGGCCTCGAGTCCCTAGCAAGCTAGTGTGGGGAGTTAGTGGGAAAACATAGAAGGGTTGGTACGCAACGGTGCTTCCACCAAAGGGAGCTCTTTGCATTTCTCCGAGGGGCTTAACCAGGATGAGCAAAAGAAGCGGGCTCTCGGATGATGTTCAGTCAGCCCCCGATATTCCAGGGACACGAAGTCGAAGGTGAGAAATCCTACTTACAACCGCCCTCCAGGTCACAAGCGGACCGGAGAAATTCCGTGGGCGGTGCGAGTCGCAAGACAAAGCCCCTCTCGGTTAACCACAGGCTGGAGCTCCCCACTTCTCCACCCCCATCCCGGCTCTCGCTCCACGCCCACCCACGGCCCGCCCGCGTCACAACGTCATCGCCTGGCTGCCGGGTGCAAGGATGCGCCGCCCACGGAAGGGGAGCCGGAAGCCGGGAGGGCACCCGCGCGCGGCGTCTCGGAATCGCGGGAGCCTGAGAGCTCGCGCACCTGGGGAAAAGCGGCAGGAGCCAGCGGGCATGCGCGAGGCTGCCGGGCGGCGCAGGCGCGCTGCTGGCCTTACTCGAGGGACCAGATCCGGTTCTCCGGGTTGGAGCGGGTGGGATGTCGTGGGGTGTTCTGGCTGCCGGGGAGAAGGGGGAGAAAAAGGTGATGCGGAAGGAGGCAGAGTCTTCAGAAGGGCGGATTTGCTTCTGGGATGGAGAGGGCCCGGGTGGACGGATCCTAGTGTGCGTCTGTGCTGGGCGCCCCACAGAGTTAGGGATTTGTCGGAAGATGAAATCAATCCACCGCGCAAAGTGCGATGCAATTTTCCTAAGCCAGGAACACGCTTAGAATACACGCCCAGAGCCTGGGGCCAGTTCTCCCCCTGGGATGACTACGTATCTGTGTGCCGGGCACCGCGCAATGGCTGACCTGTTATTTCAGTCTCCCGCCGCCACCAAAAACCCTGTGAGGCGGGTTTATTACGTGGTCCCCAGTTTCCCCTTTGGAAACCCAGGACAGATTATCTTGTCTACAGGTCGCGCAGCTGAAATATCGTGGAGTTGCTCTTGCTACCAGGTTTGTCTGATTTCAAAGCTCACTGCTGCCTATCAGACGCTTGAAGTCATGAATGGGTGAAAATTAGACAATACGTTCTGTAAATAAATGGTAAATCGTGAGGTTTGGACGTTAAAAGGTATAAATCAGGCTATAGGAGTAGGTAGGTGTCAGGGAAAAGGGGTCAAAGTGGATTTTGAATAGGATTTGGCTGGAGGTAAGAAAAGGGAAAGCAAAGGCTTGGAGGTGGAACAGGAAACCTGAGAAGAAAAGGAAGTGATTGCTTCAACTGGAACCTTGTCTTTACGTTTGGCTTGCAAATTGTAGCATCTGTAATTCTAGAGATAGGCTTGTCTTCCAAAGCAATGGACTTTCTCTTTTCTGCACCTAGATTTCTGCTCGATGCACAGTGATAACTATTCCTCTGTTCAGCAAGAAGATGCATTCTGGCCACTCATTTAACAGCCGGAAACTTTGGTACCCGTGACAAAGATGATACGAGATGGAGGATGTCTTGCTGAACCCTGGCCTGCCTGAGAGAGGTCTCTTTAGTGCTTGCAGGTTCTTCTACCTCTGTAACTCCTTTGTGGCTCCAGTAGTGAAAAGAATAAACAATCATAAGCCCCAATCCAGTACCATCTCAGTGCCAACATCTGTCTTTAAAAGAAAGAAAGAAAAAAAGCCCATATCATCTTTGTTTAAAGAAGCTTGGACCCAGTGATTTGTTAATTTGTTCGTGGTTTCATACTGCTATTGAAACAGCAGTAACAGCTTGCTCTGCCCAATTTAACAACTGATTAACTACTACCTTGTATTAGCCTCTAATTGTTTAATGGGTGTAAATTTCATCTGCTAAGCAAGATTGTAAGATTCCCCAGGCAGGAACGGTGTTCTCTGTCTTATATCTCTGAACTGACTTGACTTTTGCAAGTATCTCTCTTATACCCCCTTGAATCCCCACTACTAAGTACTCTGCCTGGCACATGCTAGGTACTCAGTTAATGTTGAATGAAATGTTGCCTTCTGGAGAGCAGAAAACAAGCCTGCTATTTCTTTATATTTTTCTGGCCCTCTAGCACAATTATCTCCTTTTGGAGGACATTCAGCCAATATATGACTTGATTGCTGTGCCTTTCAGCAGGGGAAATATAATCTCCCTGATGCCTTATAAAGAATTGCCACCTAAACACCGTGTCCCCAAGAAGTCTGTCAAGAAATCATTGTTGATAGATTGATTAGCCTCAAAGAAATTCTTTGTTCTTTTCTGAAGTGTGCATCTGTCCTTCCACAGTCAGTGACATTCATGGTTATGTTGGTCAGACTGCCTAAGAAATTATTTGGGAGATTGTGTAATTTGAGTATCTTCTTGACTTGAGAAAACAAACCAGTGAAAAACCAAGTCAAAACCCTAACCCAACTACAGAAACCCAATAACAAACAGGACCTTTGTGCTTAAGAACCCTATCTGCAAAACAACTTTGTGCCTCTGGAGAGAGAGAGAGTGTGTGTGTGTGTGGCGTGTTTCTTTTGAGGTACGTGAAGGCAAATGAAATCTGAAACACGGTTTTTCTGTCAACCTATTCAGCTGACAGCAAAGACTCCTTGGGGTGGGGTGCGGTTAGGGAGGTGATGAGGGTGATGAGTTCAGGTAATGTTTGAACACAGAAGAGTAGAGGCTAGACCAAATCCTTTTCAATATTTACATTCAGTGGCGCTAAATCTGGCACCGTCTCCCATTTTTTAGCTGTGGAAACTGGGGGCAAATAACAACGTTTCTCAGCCTTAGTTTCCTCTTTTGTAAAATGGGGATGAAAACGATATTACTAACTTTCAGTTACAATATGTAAATCTGTAAAGCGCTTAGGATATTGCCTGGCACACTGGCACTTAGCAAGAGCTTTAAGTCTTTGGTAAGTAAGTAAAACGCTATTACCTCCATTTCCATACTGCTAGCCTCTTGTAAGCCCCACCTATACCGAAATTTTGGAGACGCCGCTGTTTCCGATTACAAGGTTTTCTGACCTATGCAATTATTTTTGCTGCCATCTGCACGGTTAAAAGTCGCCCAAACGATTTTGGATGTCCGTACTGTTCTCCCCGTCCCCTTGGTTCCGGTTCCCGCTCCCCCTCCTCCGCCGCCTCAAGCGTGGTGGGGGCGTGAATGGGGGAGGGGGACGAGAATGGGGGAAGGGGGCATGTCCGCCTTCCTCCCCACCCCCTATCTTCGCCGCTCAGCGAAAGCCTTGGAAACCACCCCACGGCTCTTGTCCTAACCGGAACGCCCCCGGGGGCGGGGCTCGGGTGCCGCGCAGGCCCAATGCAGCCCCGTCGCGCCTGCGCAGTGGAGGGGCTGAAGGAGGCGGGGGATTGGTATGCGAGCGAATGTGTGAGGGGAGGAGGCGTCCGGGCCGAGCGTGGTACTACGACGGGCGCGGGCCGGAGGGGGCGGGGGGATGCGCCGCGGCGGCGGCGGCGCGGGCGCTGGGACTGGTGTTTGGAGGCGGCAGAGCAGCGGATCCCAGTCTTGCTGCCGCAGCAGCGCGACTGTCGCGCGCGGCCTGAAGACGACGTACCTTTTTGCTCCTCACCTTTTTTTTTTTTTTTAAATAACCGAAACCAATGAACGCAGCCGGGACCCGAGCTCCAGAGGCCGCCGGTGCCGACGGGACCAGGCTGGAGCCCGACAGGAGCTCGCGTCTGAGGCGGCGGGGGCGGCCCGAGGAGTCGCAGGAGGCGGCGGCGCCTCGCGAAGCGGGCGAGTGGCTGGCGGCCGGGGCGCCGCCGCGCTTTCCCCCCGCTCCTCCTCCGCGTCCTCATCCCGCCACGACGTCCGGCCCGGCCTCGGGCTGGCTGCGGCGGCGGCGCTGGGCTGCACTGCTGGTCCTCGGGCTGCTGGTGGCAGGCGCGGCGGACGGATGCGAGCTGGTGCCCAGGCATCTCCGCGGACGGCGGGCGGCGGGCTCTGCCGCGGCGGCCGCCTCCTCTCCCGCCGCGGCGGGGGGCGACAGCCCGGCGCTCATGACAGGTGAGGGCCGGGAGGGCGGCGGGCGGGGCTCGGCCGGGCGCTGCGGGACCCCCATCCCCGGGAGGGGCCCGCGCCCCCTGCCCGGCGCCTGCTATTCGACGGCCCTCGTCAGTGCGCGATGCCCAGCCGGGTGCCCAGACGCCAGCGCCCTGGCAGCTGCTTGGGCGCTGCACTCCGGACGCCTTCCCTCTCCCCCTTGATACCCCGCCCTCGTCAAAGCCTCTCGACGGCAGTCGCTTCCCCGCCCTTAACTCTGCTCTCCGGTGTTCCACGCTGAGCAATGCGGTGGTTTCTCTTCCGTGCTGCAGAAGAGCCAGCAGGGTCTGCAGGGTACTGGACTGATTTTGTTTTTTGTTTTTTTTTTTTTTTTTGAAGCTGCTAGAAGAAGTCAGCAGCAATGCGGTATTGAGTCCGCCTTTGGTGCTGCTGTTGCAAAGGCAGCTGGCAGCGAGTCTCACAGGTTCAGAGACCCGCTGAGCACAATGTCCCAGGGGAGGCTGCTGGAGAGGATTCTTTGAGAGTCATAATACCTAGTGGTATTTAGTGGTTCCTTATTAGTATGCGGAAGCCTCTAAGTCTGATGTGGAGTTTTTGAGGAGTGGGGAGAAGACCGTTTTAAAGAATGGATAGATAGTATTTGCTGGTGGGAGCATCACTGGGTGCAAAGGGTGCAGAAAGCTGAGCAGGTTACCAGGAATATACCGAAAATTTACCAAGTGCAGGATATTCGGTGCTCGTATTTGAGCAGCACAGTTCTGATAGACTGCAACAGCACTTTTTAAAAATATGGAACGTTCTTGAAATTATTGAAAACTGGCGAACATATGTGGTAAGGTGAGGTAGAAAATTGAATCCTTTTAAAGCTTTCCATTGTCATGTAGTACTGATAGGTTGTGGTTTAAGTAATGAGGTAAGGATGTTGAAATGATTTCTTTTGGAAAAGTAGTGGAGTTTAAGCTTTTTTTTTGTACTTTATTTTTAAAAGTACTTTGTAGATTTTCTACATAATTGCAAGACTAAAAAGGAAAAAGTAAAGTGGAACAAGATGACCAATCATTAATTTAACCAAAGTGATAGTCCAGCAGGCGTTTGAAAGTTACTAACAGCTGCTGTGAGTGGAGCTCAGGAGCTCTATTCTTTAGAGCAAAGCAGCTATTCTCTGGGTTCTATGACAGGATGTTTACTATTCTAGAGAGGAGGGTGTTGGTAAACTTTCCAAAGCTCTTTGGAAGTTGTAGTGTATGGAACCTAATGATAGGAATATTTAACTTGCTTTACCCTGCAGTATATTAAACCCTTTAAGTGGAAATTGAAACATCAGACTTATCGCTGGGTAATTTTGATAAAACGATTACAGAATGATCAGTATTAGGAGTGTAATAGAGTTTGAGTGAGAGGATAGGTTGGATAGTTTTATGCTTGAATAGTCTTATAGTGATTATTGGGAAAGTAGCAAGATAAAACTAATGTGAAGGTTTAATGCCTCATGCACGAAGGGAAGGAGCAGAATTACTTGGGTTTCTAGAAGCTATAGGAGTGTGGCTCTTGGTTTCTTGAGCAGAAAAGTTTGGTTAATAAGTAATTGGCTAGTGTTTTATCAATATGTAGTTGCTAAAAGGGCACATGATTCGAAAAATGTAGTATTAACCACTAACAGTATGTTGTATATCATGTAGATTAGGTCAAGAAAATTACTTAAGATCGAATTTTATTTTAATAAGCTGTTTATAATCCTTCCTTTTGAAGATTTAAATTCCTTTGAGTTATTTATGGTATTGTGAAAAAGGAAAGGTGATTCTTATTGGATGAAAAGTCTGATATATCACACAAAATTAGTTTGTGCTGTAGTGCTTTAATATAAGTTTACTAAGATAATATTGACCCTGGAATTTATTTTTAATATTTTTAATATTCTTTCCCTTTGTTAGAATATTGATTTTTAAAAATAAATTTATTTTTATTTTTGGTTGCGTTGGGTCTTCTTTGTGCTTGCGGGCTTTTCTCTAGTTGCGGTGAGTTGCAGTGCGCGGGCTTCTCATTGTGGTGGGTTCTCTTGTTGTGGAGCACGGGCTTCAGTAGTTGTGGCTCACGGGCTCTAGAGCACAGGCTCAGTAGTTGTGGCGCACGGGCTTAGTTGCTCCGCGGCATGTGGGATCTTCCCGGACCAGGGCTCGAACCCGTGTCCCTTGCATTGGCAGGCGGATTCTTAACCACTGCGCCACCAGGGAAGCCTGAATATTGATTTTTTGAATCATGTAAATCACTTGAAATTTAAGATAGTCAAATTACACAGTGTACAAGTTAAATTGGGTCATTTTAATAAGTTTATGTAAGTATAGTCAACAAAGTTAGAGCATACTGAAAATTTCTTTGAATTATATGGTCAGTATGGGACTCCTTCCTATTCTGATTGTATGAATAGTGCTTTCTTTTGTGGTTTCCATTTGTAAATGTTGTGCTAAACCCAGAACATAATTAATTATTGCTGTTGTACACTTCAGGAAGTAGAACCATAGACTGAACTTAAAAAATACTGTGTTATCATAATCTAGGCAGTGTTAACGGATAGAAATGGAATAGAGAGTTTCACTAATGAAACTGAGCTTCATGTGAATGTTGAAAATGGAAAATTCTTGTAAGAATTTTGAGAGAATTGTTGTCTCTGGCTCTGTATTAAAGATGTCATTTAACTGTGAATTCTTAATAGCTCTGAAAATGACACCCAAAGTCACTTTCTCTTCTCTTTTTCTCTTCAGGTTAGTATTTTAAATACTTACCTTTAGGAACTTCATAAGAGTTTGCCTCTTACTATTAAAATCTAGAAAACAGTCTTTTCCGCTGAAGTTTGCCTCTCAAGAGTTTTACTTTAGAGGTTTAGTGTATTTTAAGAATAAATTGCCTTTAAATCATCTATTGCATGCTTAGTTTTGAGCAAGCAGGTGTTCTTTTAAAGAGAGAGACTATGTCACATCAAAATAAACAGGCCCATTGTCATAAGAATATTGGTTTATATTTCCTTTTTTTTTTTTTTTTTTTTTGCGGTATGCGGGCCTCTGACTGCTGTGGCCCCTCCCGTTGCGGAGCACAGGCTCCGGACGCGCAGGCTTAGAGGCCATGGCTCATGGGCCCAGCCGCTCCGTGGCATGTGGGATCTTCCCGGACCGGGGCACGAACCCGTGTCCCCTGCATCGGCAGGCGGACTCTCAACCACTGCGCCACCAGGGAAGCCCCTTTTTCTTTTTTTATATTACCTTTTCAGGATTCAGTGTGTGCAAATGTTTTGATAAGGTGAAACCATTAACTACAATGCTGTGTAGTAAGGGCTTAAGTTATATATATATATGTGTGTGTATTTATTGATATATAAAATTTTAATATAATTTAATAATAATACATTTATATTTAGGGTTCTTACTTTCAAAGTGATTGAAATTTAAAGCAAGTTAGGGATTGGTGATTGAGTGCTTGTTGATTATAATCTAAAGCAGTGTTTGAATAATTCAAAACATCACTTTTTTTTTCTTTTTTGCCTAACAGATTCAGAGTCAATGAATTGATCCCAGTAGGCAGTGATTGATCTCATCCAGATATGGTCCCTGAGAAATAGCTTATGAAAGGGCCCACATATATACAATAGACATACATACATACATAAATATATCGCATGTTTATAGAACACAATTATTTATTCTGACAAAATATGTATATTTACTTTGAGTAATATTTTGTGAATTTGCACGTGTTAATGTTTTCATTGTGACAGTAGTTAAATTCATAGTTTACTTCACATAGTGTTAGAAAATGTTTTTCCTCCTTTTGTGAAGTTACTCTTTTTGAATTTAGCTTAGGATTTCCTGAAGCTGCCTTTTGATGGCTAGGTCTTCTGCTGTATCCTTTTTTTTCCTTTCCCATAGTTATCATTTACCAGTCCCTTTCTTTTTAAAAACAAAAATTTTTTTTTTGTTTTTTTTTTTTTTGATGTGGACCATTTTGAAAGTCTTTATTGAATTTGTTACAGCATTGCTTCTGTTTTATGTTTTGGTTTTTTGGCTACGAGGCATGTGGGATTTTAGCTCCCTGACCAGGGATCGAACCTGCACCCCCTGTATTGGAAAGCAGAGTCTTAATCACTGGACCGACAGGGAAGTCCCATACCAGTCCCTTTCTTTACTAGTCTTTGGTCATTGCTCTAGGTTGTTTTTTCCTTTTCCTGTTGCTGACTACAGAATTAAAGAATATACTCGTATCCCTTTTGATCTAGTCTATTCTGACCATTTAAGAATTGGTAGTAATCTTATTGGTCTGGAAACATTGCATCCCTTGGTACTCTTTTTGAGAATGCTATGGCAGAACTGAGTGGTCTCTGTTGGGAATCCCCTGACACAGGAAAAACTCAGAGGGCCAGCTGGAAAAGTGGGTTCAGGATTTAGTTTAATTTTAACAATAGGATCCACACAGGGATTCTTTACTTTGCTAAAGGCTTGCTTTGTGATTGGATACATGCTAATGTTTTTAGATTAATTTAGACTTTTGAGTAACTGTATCAAGTATTTCGGATATTTCCCTACTCATTGATAATAATGCAGTGTGGAACATTTTCAGAATGATGCATGGAGATCTATATTTGTGTATAGGGTAGCTAAAGTTTGAACTCATAAAGCTAATGTTAAAATTAACAGCTAATAATATGATTAGCAAGCCATTTTTGATATCTGCCAGAATTTGGACCTTACCTTATTAAGACCTACCTAGGATATTACTTCTGAATTGATCAGATTTCATCAACCAAGCAATTATTAAGCATATGCCAAATACCATGTAGTACGAATGGGAAAAAATACAAAAGAGACTAAGACATGGGTCTGCCTATTGGGAATAATAGGTATATTTATTAAACTATTACTGGCAGTCAGTATTGTGCTAAGTGCTTTATATACATCACTGTTTTTGATTGTGAGATTAATTCTGTTAGGTAGTTTCTTTCTTCATGTAAGAGATGAGGAAACTGATGCAGGATGATCTTAAGTAACTTGTCCAAGGTTACATTTAGTAAGTAGCAGAGTCGGATGTTGACCTGTGTTTCTCTGATTCCAAAGCTTTGATTCTTAGCTGGTATGTTGTATGCTTCCTTATACACACAACTAGACATAATATTGAGATAGACTGTGATTAACAATAACAGACCTAAAAATGTTGGAGAAAGAAAGGCTACTAGAGACAATTACTTGGAGGAGGGTTGAGTTTGAGCTGGACCTTGATGTATAGATAGGACTTGTGGAGATGAGTGAAAAGGCTTTCAAGGAGGAAGCGTATGCAAGAATAAGGAATAAGTTAATAGTTTTCTTTAGAGTTAAGCATAGGTTGTATGTAGAGTGGCAGAAATGCAAGGAGAAAGAAGATTTGGCCAAATTATCAAGAGCTTTAATATTCCCTAGTTTATTCCCTGTTTATCAAAATGTCAGCACATCTAAAACTGGGGTACTCAGCCATGTGCTGGGGAGTATGGAAAGCCACAGGAAAGTTATGATACATTTTCTTGGCATATTCATTTTACTAGATTATTTTGAAAGCAAACATTACATATTTAATAGATAGTAATTTAAAACATTTAACAATACTAAACATGCACAAGTTATGGAAAACGTAAGTTTACTTTAAATTTTAAGGTCAAATGAAAGGCTTAAAAAGGTATTTTGACCTTTCAGAATGTTTTGTTCATGAACTTAGAGTTCTAAATCTATTATCCTGTCAGGGGTTGAGAAGCCCTGTGGTTTTTAAACATGGGAGTGACATGACCTCAGTGTTTGAAAAACTAAGTCTAGGTGGATGGAAGTGAGATAAGAGAGATAAATAAAGAGGCCAATTAGTAAGCTATATAGAAGTGGAAGTCTTGAAAGTTTAAAAGATACAGTGGCTATGAAAATGTTTAGAGGAAATTTTATAAAATTTCCTTTATGGTTAGATTAGAAAGGAATCTATATAAAGTCTAAGAAATAAAAATTGCCTTTAAACCTTTAAACTCCTAGAGTTTCTAAAATGACTTAAATTGGTACAAGTCCTTGAAAATAGGCAAGAAGGAACACTTTGTTGTAGAGTGTCTGTATTTCAAATGTGCCTATTTAATTAAAAAATTACTATTTTTGTATATGATTGGACTTACGTGATGATTTACAAACTGTTTATATGAAACTTTTTAGTATTCCTTATTTAAAAATGCATGTTTATTCCTTAACAAAGGATAACTGTTTCCAGATTGAACTAACATTACAATGCGTCAGGGTTGAACTCCCCGCCAGCCGCCATTTGGATAACAGTGTCTCAGAGTACTGATACATTATTTGTTTCAAAATTAACTTTTGAATTTCATTGTGTGAACGTCACACTTGATCTGTAGATGATTTCAAATGCCAAATCTAAATGATTTGTTCCTTTCCTTATCCTTCTAGATCTTTATATTAGTAGGTATTAGATATTCAGTCCGTCTTGACACTTTCTAACCCTACCTTCAGTAACTATTCTCCTTGACTGGTTTCATTGTTGCAGATTTAAGGTTGATTCTCCCCTAAGCCTGTGTCCTCAGTCTGTGTTCCTCTAGTCTACCTGAACATTTCCTCCTCAGAGAACTTCATTACTAGGAAAGTTCTAAATTGGGGGTGGGGAACCCCAAGCCAATGATTGATTTGACTTTTGGCTTTATTTCATTTGGCCCTTGAGGTGATACTGCACAACCATCATGGCTGCAGTCCTGAGAGTAATTTCCTTTCTGTTAGGCTTTATCAGCCATCTTGTCTAAAGTGAAACAACTTTAGGATTAAGGCTAAGATTAGTTTTAGAGTGTTTAATAGTGACTTTTCAGTGTTTTCTTAAGATAGTGGTAAACCCCCCACCCCAGGACCAGGGAACCAGAGTATGACAAACACAGTTTACTTGGACTAGTTCATTTCAGAACTCAAGTGCCTGTATCTGGCCCAGTGTTCTTGCAAATGAATTTATCTTTTTGTGTGCCTGGATCTTGGCCTCTTTTCACTTTCTCTACCTCTCTCTTTGATTTTCCTAAACTTGACATTATATGGAACTGAAAATGTCAAAGAAGATTTTATTGAATTAAGTAAAAACTGGTTTTTAAATTTTGAAAATATTCGAAGTGAGTATCTTATTTAGGTAATTAAAAAATAGTAAGAAACCTCATCACAAACCCCCAGAGTAATGAAAGTGATTTGTAATTGTTTCTTAAGTGATTCTCAATAAGTGAAAAATGTTTTAAAATCCTTACTTGAAATTTTTTCCTGCTATTCAGCACAGTGCACGGGTCCATGTTATTGCACTCATGTTTTCTTTGCGCTATTGTTTTTCTTTCCTTTCAAAAATATATGATGTTGAGTAATAGATAATCTTAGTTCCCTTTTTTCTTTACTCCTAGTCTCCAGCAATAAATCTTTAAATTTTTCCATTAATGACAGGTATGTAATTTTTCCTCTTTTCCTGCTGTCATCTTCATCTGTTCTTTCTACTTTTTTTTTTTTTTTTTGGTATGCGGGCCTCTCACTGTTTGTGGACTCTCCCGTTGCGGAGCGCAGGCTCAGCGGCCATGGCTTATGGGCCCAGCTGCTCCGCGGCATGTGGGATCTTCCCGGACCGGGGCACGAACCCGTGTCCCCTGCATCGGCAGGCGGACTCTCAACCACTGCGCCACCAGGGAAGCCCCTTTTTCTTTTTTTATATTACCTTTTCAGGATTCAGTGTGTGCAAATGTTTTGATAAGGTGAAACCATTAACTACAATGCTGTGTAGTAAGGGCTTAAGTTATATATATATATGTGTGTGTATTTATTGATATATAAAATTTTAATATAATTTAATAATAATACATTTATATTTAGGGTTCTTACTTTCAAAGTGATTGAAATTTAAAGCAAGTTAGGGATTGGTGATTGAGTGCTTGTTGATTATAATCTAAAGCAGTGTTTGAATAATTCAAAACATCACTTTTTTTTTCTTTTTTGCCTAACAGATTCAGAGTCAATGAATTGATCCCAGTAGGCAGTGATTGATCTCATCCAGATATGGTCCCTGAGAAATAGCTTATGAAAGGGCCCACATATATACAATAGACATACATACATACATAAATATATCGCATGTTTATAGAACACAATTATTTATTCTGACAAAATATGTATATTTTGTCATATACATGTTATATATATACATATATATGTTACTTTGAGTAATATTTTGTGAATTTGCACGTGTTAATGTTTTCATTGTGACAGTAGTTAAATTCATAGTTTACTTCACATAGTGTTAGAAAATGTTTTTCCTCCTTTTGTGAAGTTACTCTTTTTGAATTTAGCTTAGGATTTCCTGAAGCTGCCTTTTGATGGCTAGGTCTTCTGCTGTATCCTTTTTTTTCCTTTCCCATAGTTATCATTTACCAGTCCCTTTCTTTTTAAAAACAAAAATTTTTTTTTTGTTTTTTTTTTTTTTGATGTGGACCATTTTGAAAGTCTTTATTGAATTTGTTACAGCATTGCTTCTGTTTTATGTTTTGGTTTTTTGGCTACGAGGCATGTGGGATTTTAGCTCCCTGACCAGGGATCGAACCTGCACCCCCTGTATTGGAAAGCAGAGTCTTAATCACTGGACCGACAGGGAAGTCCCATACCAGTCCCTTTCTTTACTAGTCTTTGGTCATTGCTCTAGGTTGTTTTTTCCTTTTCCTGTTGCTGACTACAGAATTAAAGAATATACTCGTATCCCTTTTGATCTAGTCTATTCTGACCATTTAAGAATTGATAGTAATCTTATTGGTCTGGAAACATTGCATCCCTTGGTACTCTTTTTGAGAATGCTATGGCAGAACTGAGTGGTCTCTGTTGGGAATCCCCTGACACAGGAAAAACTCAGAGGGCCAGCTGGAAAAGTGGGTTCAGGATTTAGTTTAATTTTAACAATAGGATCCACACAGGGATTCTTTACTTTGCTAAAGGCTTGCTTTGTGATTGGATACATGCTAATGTTTTTAGATTAATTTAGACTTTTGAGTAACTGTATCAAGTATTTCGGATATTTCCCTACTCATTGATAATAATGCAGTGTGGAACATTTTCAGAATGATGCATGGAGATCTATATTTGTGTATAGGGTAGCTAAAGTTTGAACTCATAAAGCTAATGTTAAAATTAACAGCTAATAATATGATTAGCAAGCCATTTTTGATATCTGCCAGAATTTGGACCTTACCTTATTAAGACCTACCTAGGATATTACTTCTGAATTGATCAGATTTCATCAACCAAGCAATTATTAAGCATATGCCAAATACCATGTAGTACGAATGGGAAAAAATACAAAAGAGACTAAGACATGGGTCTGCCTATTGGGAATAATAGGTATATTTATTAAACTATTACTGGCAGTCAGTATTGTGCTAAGTGCTTTATATACATCACTGTTTTTGATTGTGAGATTAATTCTGTTAGGTAGTTTCTTTCTTCATGTAAGAGATGAGGAAACTGATGCAGGATGATCTTAAGTAACTTGTCCAAGGTTACATTTAGTAAGTAGCAGAGTCGGATGTTGACCTGTGTTTCTCTGATTCCAAAGCTTTGATTCTTAGCTGGTATGTTGTATGCTTCCTTATACACACAACTAGACATAATATTGAGATAGACTGTGATTAACAATAACAGACCTAAAAATGTTGGAGAAAGAAAGGCTACTAGAGACAATTACTTGGAGGAGGGTTGAGTTTGAGCTGGACCTTGATGTATAGATAGGACTTGTGGAGATGAGTGAAAAGGCTTTCAAGGAGGAAGCGTATGCAAGAATAAGGAATAAGTTAATAGTTTTCTTTAGAGTTAAGCATAGGTTGTATGTAGAGTGGCAGAAATGCAAGGAGAAAGAAGATTTGGCCAAATTATCAAGAGCTTTAATATTCCCTAGTTTATTCCCTGTTTATCAAAATGTCAGCACATCTAAAACTGGGGTACTCAGCCATGTGCTGGGGAGTATGGAAAGCCACAGGAAAGTTATGATACATTTTCTTGGCATATTCATTTTACTAGATTATTTTGAAAGCAAACATTACATATTTAATAGATAGTAATTTAAAACATTTAACAATACTAAACATGCACAAGTTATGGAAAACGTAAGTTTACTTTAAATTTTAAGGTCAAATGAAAGGCTTAAAAAGGTATTTTGACCTTTCAGAATGTTTTGTTCATGAACTTAGAGTTCTAAATCTATTATCCTGTCAGGGGTTGAGAAGCCCTGTGGTTTTTAAACATGGGAGTGACATGACCTCAGTGTTTGAAAAACTAAGTCTAGGTGGATGGAAGTGAGATAAGAGAGATAAATAAAGAGGCCAATTAGTAAGCTATATAGAAGTGGAAGTCTTGAAAGTTTAAAAGATACAGTGGCTATGAAAATGTTTAGAGGAAATTTTATAAAATTTCCTTTATGGTTAGATTAGAAAGGAATCTATATAAAGTCTAAGAAATAAAAATTGCCTTTAAACCTTTAAACTCCTAGAGTTTCTAAAATGACTTAAATTGGTACAAGTCCTTGAAAATAGGCAAGAAGGAACACTTTGTTGTAGAGTGTCTGTATTTCAAATGTGCCTATTTAATTAAAAAATTACTATTTTTGTATATGATTGGACTTACGTGATGATTTACAAACTGTTTATATGAAACTTTTTAGTATTCCTTATTTAAAAATGCATGTTTATTCCTTAACAAAGGATAACTGTTTCCAGATTGAACTAACATTACAATGCGTCAGGGTTGAACTCCCCGCCAGCCGCCATTTGGATAACAGTGTCTCAGAGTACTGATACATTATTTGTTTCAAAATTAACTTTTGAATTTCATTGTGTGAACGTCACACTTGATCTGTAGATGATTTCAAATGCCAAATCTAAATGATTTGTTCCTTTCCTTATCCTTCTAGATCTTTATATTAGTAGGTATTAGATATTCAGTCCGTCTTGACACTTTCTAACCCTACCTTCAGTAACTATTCTCCTTGACTGGTTTCATTGTTGCAGATTTAAGGTTGATTCTCCCCTAAGCCTGTGTCCTCAGTCTGTGTTCCTCTAGTCTACCTGAACATTTCCTCCTCAGAGAACTTCATTACTAGGAAAGTTCTAAATTGGGGGTGGGGAACCCCAAGCCAATGATTGATTTGACTTTTGGCTTTATTTCATTTGGCCCTTGAGGTGATACTGCACAACCATCATGGCTGCAGTCCTGAGAGTAATTTCCTTTCTGTTAGGCTTTATCAGCCATCTTGTCTAAAGTGAAACAACTTTAGGATTAAGGCTAAGATTAGTTTTAGAGTGTTTAATAGTGACTTTTCAGTGTTTTCTTAAGATAGTGGTAAACCCCCCACCCCAGGACCAGGGAACCAGAGTATGACAAACACAGTTTACTTGGACTAGTTCATTTCAGAACTCAAGTGCCTGTATCTGGCCCAGTGTTCTTGCAAATGAATTTATCTTTTTGTGTGCCTGGATCTTGGCCTCTTTTCACTTTCTCTACCTCTCTCTTTGATTTTCCTAAACTTGACATTATATGGAACTGAAAATGTCAAAGAAGATTTTATTGAATTAAGTAAAAACTGGTTTTTAAATTTTGAAAATATTCGAAGTGAGTATCTTATTTAGGTAATTAAAAAATAGTAAGAAACCTCATCACAAACCCCCAGAGTAATGAAAGTGATTTGTAATTGTTTCTTAAGTGATTCTCAATAAGTGAAAAATGTTTTAAAATCCTTACTTGAAATTTTTTCCTGCTATTCAGCACAGTGCACGGGTCCATGTTATTGCACTCATGTTTTCTTTGCGCTATTGTTTTTCTTTCCTTTCAAAAATATATGATGTTGAGTAATAGATAATCTTAGTTCCCTTTTTTCTTTACTCCTAGTCTCCAGCAATAAATCTTTAAATTTTTCCATTAATGACAGGTATGTAATTTTTCCTCTTTTCCTGCTGTCATCTTCATCTGTTCTTTCTACTTTTTTTTTTTTTTTTTGGTATGCGGGCCTCTCACTGTTTGTGGACTCTCCCGTTGCGGAGCGCAGGCTCAGCGGCCATGGCTTATGGGCCCAGCTGCTCCGCGGCGTGTGGGATCTTCCCGGACCGGGGCACGAACCTGTGTCCCCTGCATCGGCAGACGGACTCTCAACCACCACGCCACCAGGGAAGCCCTTTTCTTTCTACTTTGTCACAAACATTCAGACTGTGTTAATCCTTGATATTTCTTTCTTCTGTATTTGTGTGTACCAAATTAAAAAAAAAGCTACTCCAGATCTTTGTCCAGCTGTGGTACAGGTATCCTTTGCTGTTTCTTGAATTTGCTTTTTTAAATTTACCTTGTAGTGTGCATCCAGTATTTGGTTCTAGGTTCTGTCGAAATGGATCCTAAAAAACCCAGAGGCTAAAAGTGAGAAAGTCAGACTTCAGTGAATGTGTGTGTACGCACATAGTTTTGAACATTTTTTAGTGACTGTTTTGTGTCAGAATGATGCAAAGAACTGGGAATATAAAAATTGACCATTTTTATTGTTGCAAGAACAATATAAACTTGAAAATTGCTAGAGTGGATTACATGATTTTAAAAATGTATATCATTAAAAAATTGAGGTATAGATGATATACAATATTATATATGTTTCAGGTGTACAACAGTGATTCACAATTTTCAAAGGTTATACTCCATTTATAGTTATTATAAAATAGTGGCTGTATTCCCTGTTTATCCTTGTAGCTTATTTTATACATAATAGTTTGTACCTCTTAATTCCCCACCCCTGTCTTGCCCCTTCCCCCTTTCGTCTCCCCACTGGTAACCACTAGTGCTCTATATCTGTGAGTCTTTCTTGTTTTGTTATATTCACTAATTTTGTTTTTTAAAATTCCACATATATGTGATATCATACAGTATTTGTCTTTCTCTGACGTATTTCACTTAGCATAATAACCTCCAAGTCCATTCATGTTGTTACAAATGGCAAAATTTCATTCTTTTTTTATGGCTGAGTGGTATTCCATTGCATGTGTGTTTGTGTGTGTGTGTGTACACACACTCACATACACACCACATCTTCTTTATCCATTCATCTGCTGATGGACACTTAGGTTGCTTCCATATCTTGGCAATTGTAAATAATGCTGCTGTGAACATTGGGGCACATGTACCTTTTCAAATTAGTGTTCTCCTTTTTTTTTTGATATATACCCAGGAGTGGAATTTCTGGGCCATATGGTAGTTCTGTTTTTAGTTTTTTGAGAAATCTCCATACTGTTTTCCACAGTGGCTGCATCAGTTTGCATTCCTACCAACAGTGTGCGAGGGTTGCCTTTTCTCTACGTCCTCACCAACATTTGTTATTTGTGTTCTTTTTGATGATAGCCATTCTTAATAGATACCTCATTTATAATGAGGTGATATCTCATTATAGTTTTTTTCTTTTTTTTTTTTTTTTGGTTTTGTTTTGTTTTGTGGTATGCGGGCCTCCCTCTGTTGTGGCCTCTCCCGTTGCGGAGCACAGGCTCCGGACGCGCAGGCTCAGCGGCCATGGCTCACGGGCCCAGCCGCTCCGCGGCACGTGGGATCCTCCCAGACCGGGGCACGAACCCAGCTCCCCTGCATCGGCAGGCGGACGCGCAACCACTGCGCCACCAGGGAAGCCCCTCATTATAGTTTTAACTTGCATTTCTCTGATGATTCATGATGTTGAGCATCTTTTCATATGCCTGTTGGCCATCTGCATGTCTTCTCTGGAAAAAATGTCTGTTCAGGTCTTCTGCCCATTTTTTAATTGGGTTGTTTGCTTTTTTGATGTTGAATTGTATGAGCTGTTAATATATGTTGGGTATTAACCGCTTATTGGTCATATCATTTGCAAATATTTTCTCCCATTCAGTAGGTTATCTTTTTGTTTTGTCAGTGCTTTCCTTTGCTGGGCAAAAGCTTTTAAGTTTGATTTGATCCCATTTGATTATTTTTTGTTTTATTTCCTTTGCTTTAGGAGACAGAGCCAAAAATTATTGCTACGATTTATGTCAGAGAGTTTTCTACCTATGTTTTCTTCTAGAATTTTTGTGGTTTCTGGTCTTACACTTAGGTCTTTAATCCATTTTGAACTTATTTTTGTATATGGTGTTAGAGAATGTTCTAATTTCAGTCTTTTACATGTAGCTGTCTAGTTTTCCCAGCACCACTTATTGGAGAGACTGTCTTTTCTCCATTGCATGTTCTTGCCTCCTTTGTCGTAGATTAATTGACCATAAGTGCGTGGATCTATTTCCAGGCTCTCTGTTCTGTTCCGTTTATCCGTGTGTCTTTTCTTATGCCAGTACCATACTGTTTTAATTACTGTAGCTTTGTAGTAGAGTCTGAAGTCAGCATGATTCCTCCAGCTCTGTTCTTTCTCAAGATTGTTTTGGCTCTGTGTGTTTCCATACACGTTTTAAAAAAATATATATTTTAAAAATTTATTTTGCTGCGTTGGGTCTTAGTTGCGGCACATGGGATCTTTCGTTGTGGCGCGTGTGCTCTTCGTTGTGGCGCACGGGCTTGTCTCTAGTTGTGGTGCATGGGCTCTCTAGTTGTGGCCTGCAGGCTCTAGAGCGCATGGGCTCAGTAGTTGCAGTGCATGGGCTTAGTTGCCTCGCGGCACGTGGGATCATAGTTCCCTGACCAGGGATCAAACCTGTGTCTCCCGCATTGGAAGGCGGATTCCCAACCACTGGACCACCAGGGAAGTCCCTCCATACACATATTAAAATTATTTGTTCTCATTCTGTGAAAAATGCCCTTGGTTTTGATAGAGAGTGCAATGAATCTGTAGATTGCCTTGGGTAGTATGGTCATTTTAACAATATTAATTCTTCCAGTCGATGAACACAGTATACCTTTCCATCTGTTTTTATTGTCCTCAGTTTCTTTCATCAGTGTCTTACAGTTTTTCGAGTACAAGTCTTTTACCTTCTTAGGTAGATTTATTCCTAGGTATTTTATTCTTTTTGATGCACTTGTAAATGGGAATGCTTCCTTAATTTCTCCTTGTGATAGTTTGTTGTTAGTCTATAGAAATGCAACAGATTTTTGTGTATTTGTTTTTTAAAAGGAAATGACTATGGTAGCTTATCTAGGAGCATTCCTGCATTTACTAAAAATATCTTTTAGAATTTTTATTATAAGTGCTTGTTATACATTTGCAGTATTGAAAATAAGTCTCCTTTTCCCTTTCTTTGGAAAAAGGTATAATGTAAACAAACATTCTTTTTTGTTCACCCCTTTGTATTACTTTTATTCTTCATTTACAGACAAACCAAAAACTACAAGCAAACAAACAAAAACCTTCAGTGACTTTTATATGCCAGTAGAAATCAGATGTTTGGAATTCCGGGATTAATAAGCTATTGACTGTGCTTTGTTTTCCAGGAGGAGATATAACCACTTAAAGGGTGATGATACATTGTGATGAGGGTATATGGACATTAGGGCATGTGCTGTATTTAGCAAAATTAAATACAAAGTTGGGAGTCCCTAACTTTGATGAGAGGAGGTGGGTTATTAGTGAAGATGTCCCCCCTTCCTCACAGTAGGGGTATTCACTGAGACTATATAAGAGTTTGTCAGATAGGGAAAATTATAATGGTATGAAAGAAGTAAGCTGAGTGGGGAATGACATTGATCATACACTTTGGCATTTGAGAATGCTGGATGGTGATTGTGAATTACCAAATACCCAGGATGGCAGAGTCAGTGGTCAGCCTGCTTGTAGTGTACGAACATTTGCGTGTGGGATTCAGATTTATACCTGGCATTTTTATGTTTTATCTCATTTAATCCTTATAGAAGCCTTGTGAAATTGTCATCTCCATAATAAATTATTCCATATAATGGAGATTTAGGATTGCTTTCAAATAGTTTATGCCTTAAAAATCCTCCAGTGCCAAGGAGTGTTAAGACAAAGCCCAGGGTGTGATTAGAAGTGAATTAGGAAATGAGGCTGGAGAAATAGCAGAATTAAACTTTTTTTGTGTGTGGTACGCGGGCCTCTCATTGTTGTGGCCTCTCCCGTTGCGGAGCACAGGCTCCGGACACACAGGCTCAGCGGCCATGGCTCACGGGCCCAGCCACTCCGCGGCATGTGCGATCTTCCCAGACCGGGGCACAAACCTGTGTCCCCTGCATCGGCAGGCGGATTCTCAACCACTGCGCCACCAGGGAAGCCCTAAACTTTTTGGTTAGTGTTAAATTCTAGATCTTTATTGTCCAAGGAACTTTATGAGTTCTTTCTTCATTTATCTTTGGTAAATAACCAGTTTTTCATTTTTAAAAATTTTGCTGTTAAATATTCTGAACCCTTAAAAACTACACATTTAAAATGTATGATTTCTGGGGCTTAAGACAAAGGACTTTTTAAAAAAAATTGGTATTCTCAATAAGTGGGTAATTCCTATTTGTGCTTTGTTTTCATGAATATTCCTTAAGGATGGAATGTAATTTTTAAGAAACATAGCATTTTATATCTTGAATTTTTATTTGGGCCGTAAGTCTGTTCCAACTAGTGTGGTTAAGAGCATAGCCTCTCGACTAGAGCACGATTTTCTGGGCTTGAGGCCCAGTCTGACAGTGGTTTTGTAATTTAGGGTAGGTAATTTAACCTATTAGTACCTAAATTTCCTTATCTCTAAAATGGGTTTAAAGTAAAGATGAGTTAAACTATGTAAAGTGCTTAGAGTGTGGCAAGTATAAGTGTTCAATTACTGTTGACTTCTAAAAAAATCTATAGATATAGATGTAGGAAAGTTGTAGAAATGTGCTGTGATATATTGAGTATTATTAGAATGTTTTATATGCATTTAGAAAAGTAAGTAGGCATAGTTTGAGTCACTTCTGTGATCTAAACAACGATTAATGGTCTGATATTAAAACTTTGTAGAAATACAAAACTTAAGTATAGGCAGAGATTGAGGAGTACTGTGGTGTTTTTAAAAAGTTGGTTGTATCATTATCTTGTTTGGTACCTTTATTATTTTATATAATTAAAAGATCTGAAACATTTAGAAGTTGAAATATCAGTCTTAAAAAGTATAAAGATTTATTATAGGAAAGTTAGAGCATATCAAAAAGTATAAAGTCAACATGTCTACCTCAATAACTAGAAATAATAGTTGTCACATCAGTTAGGCTTTTAAAGATCTGTATGTATATTTATATATGTTTAATAACAGGCTTATAGAATGATTTTTTCTTAATGTGAAGTTATTCAATAAATATTTGAATGTTAAGTATATAACAGGCATATGATAAGTAGTCAGGACATAATGATGAACAGGATTGATGAGGTCCTTGTCCCTGTGGAGCTTGCATTTTGTTTGGGAAGATAGGGGAAAAATATAGTATTTTAATTTGTGAGAAATGCTACCAAGGAACAGAAGAGACATAAGATAGAAAAGAATGTGTATGGTCTGGGAACACCTATTAGTTTAGGTAGCCTGGTTAGGGAAGGCTTCTGAGAAGGTCACGTTTAAGGTGACATCTGAAGGATAATAAAGAGCTAAGTCTGTGAAGAATTAGGGATGAGCATTCCACACAGGGGTGATAGAATGGACAAAGACCTTGAGGCAAGAAAGAATTTGAATTGTTTGAGGAAGTGAGAGAGTATCATTTTGACTGAGCATCTTGAAGGAGGAGAGTAGCATGTGATCTGGCTGTACAGGCAGGAAGGACCAGATGGTACAGAGCCTCATGGACCTTGTTTGGAGTTTATCAGTGGGTGATAGGAAGCAGCTGAAACATTTTAAGGAGGGGAGTGAAGTGATATGATTTACTTTTTTTTTTTTTCCTTTGGCCTGCTGTGTGTGTATGTATGTTATGAAAAAAACATAACATAAAATTTACCATCTTAACCATGTTTAAGTGTACAGTTGAGTAGTGTTAAGTATATTCACTACTGTCTACTTTCTGTTTCTATGAATTTGACTATTTTAGATACCTCATATAAGTGGAATTATTCAGTATTTGTCTTACTGTGACTAGCTATGTCACTTAGCATAAGGTCCTCAAAGTTCATCCTTGTTGTATATGACAGGATTTCCTTCTGTCTTAAGGCTGAATAGTATTCCATTGTATGTTTATACCGCATTTTTAAATATCCATTCATCTGTCGAAGGACACTTGCGTTGCTTTTACCTCTTGGCTATAGTGAATAGTGCTGCTATGAACGTGGGTGTGCAAATATCTCTTTGAGACTCTGCTTTCAATTTTTTGGTGTGTATGTACTCAATGGTGGGGTTGCTGGAGCATATGGTAGCTTTTTTTTTTAATTTTTTAAGAAAACTCTGTACTGTTTTCCATGGTGGTCGTACCATTTTACAGTCCCACCAACAGAACACAAGGGTTCTAGTTGCTCCATGATTTACATTTTAAAGATTTCTTTGGCTGCTGTTTGGGGAATGAATTGTCGGGAGTAAGAGTGACCACAGGGAGATTGCCTAGGAGAATAATTGTTAAGAGTCCAGTTGAGAGTTAATAATGGCTTGGATTAGGATGATAGGAGAAAAGGAAGGGTTAACAAGATGTTTTGGAATTATTGAATAGAATCAGTTTGACTTGCTGATGGATTGGGAAACAAGAGTGAAGGAAAGGGAGGAATCAAGGGTAATTCTTAGATTGGTGGTTTCAAGGTTCCTAATGACATCATGATGCTAATGCAGGTAAGAAAGTTTCCTGGAGCCCTCAACATATTTCTTCTCATGTCTCATAGGTCAGGCCTGGGTTATTGGATAATGGAAATAGGATTTCCCTTGTTTAGAACAGTCAAGTTTTATTGTCCCAGGCCTAGGAGAGTGGCCCACCTTCCTGAGCACATTGCTGGCCCATATTTGAACAAAATGGAGGTTCCCTTAGGAAGGAAGAATAGAGGGAGTGACACATAACTAATTAACTTTGTGAGCTTTGGGGAAGCATCTTGACTTCTTTGCTTCATTTGTAAAGTGGGAGTATAACTACCTCACAAAGTTGTTGTGAAGACTAAATAAAATAGTGTATTTGAAATGCTTATCAAGGAATAGACGCTCAACAAATGTCATTTTCTTTATGTCATTCTCCCTCCACCCCATCTTTTTTTTGACTTTGTATTTCTTTTAACTATGCCACTGTTTTCTAGTCAGCCAAACTCACAGTCTTGGAATTATATTTGACCTTTTCCCCATTCTTTTCATTCTTATTGCTACCATATTTGTTCTGAACTAAATCATTTGTGTTAGAGGAGGCAATAATCTTATAACTCATCTTGCATTCTCTTATATTCTAGTTTCATTAATAAAGCTTTTTTTTTTTTTTTTTTTTTTTTTTTGCGGTATGTATGCGGGCCTCTCACTGTTGTGGCCTCTCCCGTTGTGGAGCACAGGCTCTGGACGCACAGGCTCAGCGGCCATGGCTCACGGGCCTAGCCGCTCCGCGGCATGTGGGATCTTCCCGGACCGGGGCACGAACCCGTGTCCCCTGCATCGGCAGGCGGACTCTCAACCACTGCGCCACCAGGGAAGCCATAAAGCTTTTATTATTTTCCACTTATACCAAATTAAATTTAAACGTGTTATGAAGTTCATAGTGGACACAAACTCCTGCTGATCTTCTGCATGTTCTAAATATACTCCAGCAAAATTAGGCTACTCAGTGTTCTTTGAACACACCGTATTTCCTCCTTTATTCTTTTCCTTACGTGTTTCCCTCATGCTAGAGTGTCCTCTCAATCTTTCAAGGTCGATTCTAAATGTTTGTTTATTCAGTCAGTAAATATTGATAATATTCTGTGTTCAGCACACTGTTGTATGAGTTGGAGATGTCATAGTTGCTAAAAATTGAGATGGCTCCTGCTCTTCCGTGTTTCTGTTGTCATAAAGTCTTTCCAGAGTCATCTTTAATTTGAGGGCATGACTTCTTCCACCTTGGAACTGTCTTAACGGATTCTTTATACACTTCTTACTGCAATTCTGACAGGCAATATCTGTCTACTTATGTTGTATTATAGTGGTTCTTCTTTATTTTTTACTCAATTGAGGTATCTTTCTCTTAAAAGTTGTACCATAGTCTTGTAGATACTTTTTGACTTGAAGCTTTGTCTTTGATTGTAATCTCTTATAGTTAATGATACCTTACATTTATATAGTGATTAATCATTTACAAACATCACTTTGATACAGTGTGTCCAGCACTTTAAAATAAGTTAGTCTGGAATATTACATGATTTAATCATCGACATCTGTTCTGATCTAATATGTCTTTGTTGGTATTGAAAAATTTTTTGTGTTAGGTATTTTTGGGAAGAACTGTAGCACATCTTCATCTGACTGCTAACTTCTAATGGAAAAATGTTACAGCATTAACTTTGTTTTTCACTTTTATAGACTGAGCAGTTATAATTAATATATTACTCAGTTGGCTTAAGTCATGAACTCTTCTATAATTGATAATTTCACATCTTTTTGAAAGAGTTTAGGGAAATTTAAAAGGATGTGATTATTAAAAAGGATGGAATTTTATTCAACCTGTAATCTTACAGACTTTAAAAACATTTAAAAAGTGCTGATTAATGTGAAATTAAGAGTAGTAGAATCAGTAAGTATTAGGCAGGGACTGTGAGATTACAGTGTGTTATTTAGTTGGGGAGTGTATTCAACAGATGTTTGAATGCCTACTTCAAACTACTAGACACTTTTTAGGTGCTGGAGAAATATAGAAAACTAAACAAATGAAGTCTCTGCTCTCCTTTCACTTTTAATGCTCTGGTTACTTGTCATGCAGTTGTAGTTTTGCTATATACAGTATCTGATCTTTGAACAAATTGACAACTTCCTCAATTTATGGTTGCCACTGATCCCAGTGTTCACTAGTTCCCAGACTCCTTTGTAGCTGAAGCTAAGTGGCACATTGATTTTATTTATCATTCTTTTTACTCATTTATAATATCAGTTATACAAGTCATGATAAATCTCTTTGAGTTTTATACAAAGCATATACAAATACATGTTTTCTAAAATCAACTTTAGTACAATATGGTAGACCTAGAACTAGAATCCAGAATCTATTAACTCCTGGTCCTGTGTTGTTTTTGCCATATGCTATATAATATTTCTTTATGGGACCTATTTTTTTCTCACTGTCCCTCCCCCCATCCCTCCATCCCTTCCCTGCCCCCCACTGCTTCCTCCTCCCACAGTCCACCCATAGCTTGATGCAGCTGTCTCTGCCTGACATGCCCCCATCTGCTCTCCTCCTAGTGTGTGCTTCTGCCCTCAGCTCATGCTTCTGCCTTGTTAAAGGTGTGTGGTTAGCTTCACGTTTGATGTCTCCTTGGAAGCCTCTTTCTGGGTAGTGCGGCTGTGTGCAAGCATTAGGGCATCCATTTTTCTGAGCCTGTATCTTTGTCAATTTTTATACTTTTATTTGTAGCTCTTGGAGTTTACTTATGTATCTTTTTTTTTAGCTTTTATTAAAAATTTTTTTCTATAGTCATATGTTTGTTACCATTTGTAAAATCTTAAAAAGAAACCAAAGTTCATATTTTGTGTCTTAACATGTATTTTAAAAATTTTACTGTTTTTACCTTTTGACTTTTTGGGGGTGTATTTTAAAATGTCATAGAAACTTGAAGATATGTTGGCCCTCTGAATTTAGTCAAAATACGTATGAAAATCTCTGATAAATTGTTTAAACTTGTTTATAAAATTATCAACTAGTTGTTATGGTGTACTGAAAATTTAGGTTTACATTTTGAAGTCTTTAAAAATTTGTTTTCAGGTACATGGCTGATAGTCATGACATATTCATTATAAGCCTTGAATCCTGAACTGTTTATAATTAGGACTGTTTTTTTTTGATGTTCTAGGTTAGTAAAGGAGTAAAAAATTGTTATGCTATTGTAGGACCTCTAATTTATAATGAAACAACGTGGGATTAGACTCTGCTTAGGAAATAAAAGATAATAAGATAAGTCTTTTTTTTGTATTCAGTCATTTTTTCCAGATTTCTAGATAAACTGCAGCTGTACTTGTTAAATACAAATTCCAAAGCAAGACATGGTATGTTTATAGATAACTCCTTTCTAATCATGCTGAAGATGTTCCTGAAAAATCTTAACCCTACCACAATTTGAAATTGAAGAACTAAGATCCTATGGGAAAAGTGGGCTTTGAAGTGAGGATCAACAGACACATGAAAGTCTATTTTTTAAAAATAAATTAATGAATTTATTTATGGCTGCGTTGGGTCTTTGCGGCTACGCGTGGGCTTTCTCTAGTTGCAGAGAGCGGGGGCTACTCTTTGTTGCGGTGTGCGGGCTTCTCATTGCGGTGGCTTCTCGTTGCGGAACACCGTCTTTAGGCACACGGGCTTCAGTAGTTGTGGCATGTGGGCTCAGTAGTTGTGGCTCGCAGGCTGTAGAGAGCAGGCTCAGTAGTTGTGGCGCATGGGCTTAGTTGCTCCACGGCATGTGGGATCTTCCCTGGCCAGGGCTTGAACCTGGGTCCCCTGCATTGGCAGGAGGATTCTTAACCACTGTGCCACCAGGGAAGTCCTCTAGTTCATTTTTATGTGGAGATAGTAAATAATATGTTGTATTTTTATGGGTAATAGAAAATATTTTTACAATATCTGCTAAATACATACTCCTCAGTAGCTAATTATTTCAAGCTATATCTTTATTGAAACCTTTTATTTTAAACTTGCTTGATATAAAATAATGATAACTTCACAATTTTAAGAGTTTTCTGACCTCCTTGGGTCTGTGATTTGTTGTCTTTATTTAATTTTGGAAAATGTCAACTGTTATCTTTTGAGATAATTCTGTTCTATTTTTCTTCATTGGGACTCCAGTTAAGTGTATGTTAGACCATTTGATATTGTCCCACAATCATTTGGTGCTTCCTTCTGGTTTCTTTTTTTTTTTTTAAACACCCTTGTTTTCTCTCTTTGTTTCACCTATAGTTTCCATATCTCTGCTGAAATCCCCCATCTGTTCATACATATTATCCAGATCCTTTTACATACTAATCTTTTCCTCTAGGTCTTTTAACATGTTAATCATAGTTATTCTGGCATTCCCTGTCTGACAGTTCTAACATCAGGGTCATCTCTGTGTTTGGTTCTGTTGTTTGCTTTATCTCTTTTTTTTTTTTTTAAAACATCTTTATTGGAGTATAACTGTTTTACAATGGTGTGTTAGTTTCTGCTTTACAGCAAAGTGAATCAGTTATACATATACATATGTTCCCATATCTCTTCCCTCTTGCGTCTCCCTCCCTCCCACCCTCCCTACCCCACCCCTCTAGGTGGTCACAAAGCACAGAGCTGATCTCCCTGTGCTATGCGGCTGCTTCCCACTAGCTATCCACCCTACGTTTGGTAGTGTATATATGTCCATGCCACTCTCTCACTTCGTCACAGCTTACCCTTCCCCCTCCCCATATCCTCAAGTCCATGCTCTAGTAGGTCTGTGTGTTGATCTCTTGACAATGAATTTGTTTTTCCTTTTTTATGTGTCTCATAATTTTTGATTGGATGACAGAACAGTTGAGACTGAGGACATAAATGTTGCATATGTCCAGAAGGGGTATGTTTCTTCTATTAGACAATTAGTATGGTAGTTTGAGTTAGTTTTGTCACTAGTTGAGCTGGGTATGGCTCTGTTGTTACTATTGTCATGTTCAGTGCACCACAGACCTGAAGTTTCCCCAGTGGCATATTGCTTTTACTTGGTGTTTTGTGTGGCCTGAGTGTTGTTCCTGCTCCACTGGCAACTATCCACGGCATGGCTGTGCTACAGAGGGGCCCTCTTTGTGTGTGCTACTGTGGGAGTGGAGGAGTTCTTGGTTCTCCTGATTTGCCTTCGGCTTTAGGTAGAGCTTTTGAGCTTGGACCTTGGCAGT
Source organism: Physeter macrocephalus (assembly GCF_002837175.3). NCBI lineage: Eukaryota > Metazoa > Chordata > Mammalia > Artiodactyla > Physeteridae > Physeter > Physeter macrocephalus. Next base: position 90,955,060 of record NC_041220.1, on the reverse strand, counting down.
GGGCAGCTAAACTCTGCCTTGTATCTGAGGGAGGACTTAGACTTGAGAGAGTTTCCTGTCTTTTGCCCAGGGGTAGCTAACTGCTTAGCTGCAGTATGGGATCCTGGGCCAAGTGGGTTTCTTGTCTTTCTCCTGAGGTAGTGGGATTTTACTTCTGCCTCTCCTTTAGGAGCAGTGGATCTTTGCCTGAGCCCTGGGGATAGGAGAATTTCTCAACTCTATCCCAGAGGTAAATACCTGCTTCTTCTGGTCTGTGCATCTCTCTCAGACTCTAATACTGGTTTTTGGTATATGTCTCTTTGCTAATGCTTTCCTTCCAGGTTTTGGATTCTGTTCTCTTATCCTGGTACTCAGTTGTATTCCCTGTCTAGGTCTTGACTTCCTGTTGATAATTCTTTGCTGCCCAGACACCCATGGTCTAACTAAATTCCTAGTCTCGTGCTCCCTCTGCATTCTGTTCAGGTTGAGTCATCAACATTACTGAAGTAGGGTACTTACTGAAAAGACAGTAAGGTCTTCAGTTAATTCTGTGATTCAGAAATTGCCAGTTATTCTAGTTAATTTACTTGACTGTGTATTATACTTAACCCTCTGGACCTTGGATTGTTGTGTAATTTGTACCAAAAAGTTTCTAATGAGGATTCCATCTTCTCTTTGGTTGATTTCCCAATCTAACAGTTGTTACAGTTTTTATTCTTCATTGCTCACCTGTGGTGTAGAGTGTATGGTTTTGTAGAGATTGAGTTAGATGACCTGGGTTTAAATTCCTATTTCACCATTTCTTTTATCTGCCTGTCTATTTATCCATAAAATATTTATTGACTAACTTTTCTATTCTGGTTGCAGAGTCATTACTAGGACTTCTGGCAGATTTAATTTATTGAGCACAGTCATTATGTTAAATAAGTGTTTTTCATAGGTTCACACTTAATTCTTCCAACAGCTCTGTAAGAGCAGTAGGTGTTTTTGTTTTTGTTTTGTTTTGTAGTAATTATATGAGGAAATATTGAGTAATTATTTTAGGAAACTGAAGACCTGAATAGTTAAGAATCATGTCCACTGCCTCTAGATAGTAAGAGAAGCAAACCTTCCACAAACATTGGTAATGTTTATCTGATGGATACTTCATAATATACTTAACTCTTCCTCTGTTAGAAACACACTTTAAGTTTTGTAAGTAATGATTCAGCCAGACTCCTAGGAGCTATGCTTGATTGTTCTGAGTTCTCATTTCCCACATCCTGACCATCTGTCAGTAAATACTAAGGGTTCTAACTACCCACATATGTTTTGAGTTTCTCTACTTTTCTCTATTCCCATTGCCATCACTCTAGTCCAGGCCACCGTTACCCCCAACTGAGATTCCTGCAGTAGCTTCCTAACTTCTTGTTATTGCTCTTGACCTTTGACAGTCTGTCCTCTCAGAAGCCTCTAAAAATGCACATAAGATCATTTTCTTCCCCATTCAGTGGCTTTACTTTGTAATTATAATAAAATAGCAACTTTTTACCCTGGTCTGCAAATCCCTGCTTGTTCTGGCCCCTACCTACCTCTCCACATCTCTTTCTGCCATTTTATCCCACACTGAGTTCCTTTCTGCTGCTAGAATATGCCAAACTCTTTCCCTGATTCTAAGTCTTAGCACTTGAGGTTTTCTGTGTTTACTGTTCCTCTCTTCCTCATCAGCTTTTTTGCATGGCTGACTTTAGTGTTTGGTTTTGCATCTTTTTCAGAAAGATGTTTTTTGGTGATCACCTATGGGGCAGTCTCCTTCCTATCTTCAGTAAATTCACAAATCACTTTTAATACATAGATATACTTATAACTAGAAATTATATTTTGATGTATTTATTAACTTGCTATCTGTACTTGCCCATAGAAGTGTAAGCTCCTAAAAATTGGACCCCTGTCTGTCTTGTTTGTGTATTACCTAAATAGTGTCTGATCTGTCATAGGTAATCCATGAAACTTGTTGGATGATGAATGTCTTGATTCATGCCTTTTATGCGTAAGCCTTTTTCTGTATTTTGATCTTTTCTCCCCTGAAGCTAGAAAGCCAAAGTAGAATTAAGCTAAGGGGAATGTTTACTGTATTTTTAACCATATGTGGTAATTTAAACTTTTCAGAAATGATTTCCTCTCTTTTTATTTAGATCTTATGATACTTAAAATGAGTGCTGGGCCATCTCAATTTTCATTCTTGTTTTATATAGTTTTTTTAATTAGGAACTTGTAAAATACAGATAAGTGTAGCTAAGAGAATAAAACAAATTTCACCCTCAGAACCACTTTGGTATTGTTCTTTTTTATATACAGTATTACTGTATGTATGTAGTTGCAGTCCTCTTAGATGCAATTTTGCATCTTGCTTTAAAAAATCTAACATTCTGAGCTTTTTCCTAACTGTTAAATGGAATAGAAGACATATTTACTTGTTCTTATTGTTGGATAGATTCCCATTGTTAAATAGATTGTCTTCAGTTTTTCCACTAAAAATATTGTTGTAAACATTTATGCGCAGAAACCTTTCTGGCATTTTGGATTTTAAGGGTACGTTCCCGAAAGCATACTATTAGATTAAAAGGTGTGAATATTTTAAGATTTAAAAAATATGTATTACTGGCAGCGTATGTATATTTTTGCCTAATTCATATATTACTGCCAAATTGCTTTCTGGAAGGATTGTGTTTTTGAGTTCCCATTGGTGTTTTCATTGAAAAAGAATCTTTGCTATTTTGGGTGAAATATCATGTTTCATTTCTTTAATTATTATAGTTGGAATGTTTTCCCCTTTGTGTATTGTTAAATACATCGTCCCTTGTGATCAGTGGTCCTGACAACAGATCTCTTAAACGAATCAGAGGATGAAGCCTGATTCTTTCCTGACATTCCATTATTGTGACTCTTGTAAAAGTGTGATATTAAAAGGGTTGCACTTTCCGATAGATTATTTATGCTTCCATTTTTTCCAGTTTTGTTAAAGTTTTAGCTGTTGATAGTTTTCCCCCCTCCTTTTAATTCTGATTTAATCTGGAACCTAGTTTCTTGAATTTCTTGAATTTAGCAACTCAAATTTCTGACCAGTAAGGTACCATGAATACTACAAATGTTGGTTGCCTTTATTTTCTGTTGTAAGTTCCTCTTGACTATTCACTACTCTCTAAATGGTGATGTCCATGATACCTAATTGAATAGGTAGTCTTAAGTTTGTGTTATTCATCTCTTTTTATGACTTGAACTATAATATGTAAGTCTAGGAACTAACTGTGTGTCTCTTCCACCATGGGACTGGTGATCAGAGAAAACTGCAGAGTGAGAAAAAAGAAGGGTAGGGAGTAAAGATAGCCTTGGAATAAAGGAAAAACTAGGCTTTAGAGTAATGTAAACCTGCATTTTAATTGTGTATCATTTACTAAAAGTTTCTGTGCCTCAGTTTCTTTTCTTTTTTTTTAACGTCTTTATTGGAGTATAATTGCTTTACAGTGGTGTGTTAGTTTCTGCTTTACAACAAAGTGAATCAGTTATACATATACATATGTTCCCATATCTCCTCCCTCTTGCGTCTCCCTCCCTCCCACGCTCCCTATCCCACCCCTCCAAGTGGTCACAAACCATCTAACTGATCTCCCTGTGCTATGCGGCTGCTTCCCACTAGCTATCCACCCTACGTTTGGTAGTGTATATATGTCCATGCCACTCTCTCACTTCGTCACAGCTTACCCTTCCCCCACCCCATATCCTCAAGGCCATGCTCTAGTAGGTCTGTGTTTTATTCCCGTCCTACCCGTAGGCTCTTCATGACTTTTTTTTTTCTTAGATTTCATATATATGTGTTAGCATATGGTATTTGTTTTTCTCCTTTTGACTTACTTCACTCTGTATGACAGACTCCAGGTCCATCCACCTCACTACAAATAACTCAATTTCGTTTCTTTTTATGGCTGAGTAATATTCCATTGTATATATGTGCCACATCTTCTTTATCCATTCAGTTTCTTTCTTGGGGAAAGAAAGGAGATGATAATTCCTATCTTTCAAGGTCACAGTAAGGATCAAATTATACACACACATAGTATGTATATACCTATGCTGTGTAATATATTATATGGTGTTCAGTAAATAGCCGTTTTTTCCCTTTGGAAATAGAGGGATCGTCACGATGTCTGGGAGGACCATATTGTATAAACACAGGTGTGAGTTGTACGAGCATATGTTAGGACATTGTCTGAGATGCCAGACATATACAGTAAGTTACGCTGTGGTGAGCAAAACACTTCAACAGATTTGTTCTCTGTAACCAAGCTGTAGTGGAAATAGAATTGTATAATTAAAATAAAGTATGAAAAAAACTCTTTGAAGTTTAATTTAAAATGAAAACTTCCTGCTACATTTATTAATTTTTTGGAAGGAGACTTAATGCTGTATCAAATAATGCTTCTTTGGTAATTGAAGGTAAAAAAGCAGCATGTAGGATACTGGAGTACTGTTGCTGTACTGTGAGGCATGTAAATCTGCAAGATTGTGTCTTTTGATAGGATGTTTATAACTTAATTTCATATTAGATGCCCATCCAGTGGACCCTCAGCATTTATCTTATTCTCTGAAAAGTATTGTTGAAATAGGATTATCAAAATATCCCCTGGATTAACACCTGGCAAATGGATAACCGTCTCAGCAAACCAAGCAAGTTACCTCAAATGGGACTGGAATAATGGGATTAGATGCTTGAGTTCTTTACATTCCTCTTCTGGAAGAGAAGATGCTTGCTCTAGAATTCACTCAAACGCAGCTGGGCTTAAGAGTTACAACTTTTTTTTTCTTCTTAACATTTATTTATTTGGCTGTGCTGGGTTTTAGTTGCGGCACGCAGGATCTTTGTTGCGGCAGCATGCAGGATCTTTTAGTTGCGGCATGAGGGATCTAGTTCCCTGACCAGGGGTCAGACTCAGGCCCCCTGCATTGGGAGCGCAGAGTCTTAACCACTGGACCATCAGGGAAGTCCCAAGAGTTACAACTTTTTAATGAGCCAGTTCCTGAGAACATTCCTGAGTCCCTTCTTTGTGCTGTACTCTGTGCCAGTTCTGGGAAAGGGGAGTTGAGGTATTTATAACCTAGGGAGGACGAGCAGGTATAACTACAAAACACTGTGATAACTGAGGTGTATATAAAGACTGAGAGAAAAAAATTGTGAGAGAATAAGGTGGAGATAAATGTAAAGTGGGCTTTGAAGTAAAATGGACTTATGCCATTTTAGTTAGGGCAAACAATATAATACCTATTTAATAGGGTTGTTGTGAATAAATAAGATCAGTATAGGGAAAACGTTTGTCACAATGTTTGCCACATAGTAACTCTTACAAAGTGTTAAGTACTAGTATTACTTTAAATTCTTAGTTTCTTTCTGTGATGATGCAGTGCTCTAAGCGGTTATTTATTTAATTCTTAAAGCTATTTGGAGTAAAGGATTAAAAAAGACCCAGAATGGGACTGGAGTATGATTTGTTGCTACTATCCCAACTTCTTTGGGAAATTCAAATACAAGGAAAGCTAATAGTTAATGATCCTGTTTTATAGAAAGAGTGTGGTACATGTTATTTTAAGAAGGGGTTTTTTGTTGCATTCTGGTGCCCATCTGTCAGTTGGCTATGGTGGAAACACCCCACCCTGTTTATTTAGCATCATTGGGAGATAAAGTATGCCACGTGAGTGAAAAGCCAGCACTTATCTGAATACTTACTTTGTGTCAGATGCAGTTCTAAATGCTGTACACAGAGTAATTCATTTAGTCCTCACCACAGGCTTATGAGGTAGATCTCCATTTCACAGGTGAGGTAATGGTGGCCCAGAGAAGTTAAGAACACAGTCACGGAGCTGGCAAGTGGTAGAGGCGGGATTCTACCAACAGCTCTCATATCCTTAACCAGTACTCTTTTGATTCTTGCATAATTGCAGCTTAACTCTTTTGAATTATAAACTTCTTTTATTTTAAACATTTTGGAATCAAATTATTTCTAAAATTTGTTACTTACTTCCCTGCCTGGTACTGAGTGCAAGTTAACAGGCACATTGTTACTGCTGGTGCTCATGCCAAAGCACAGGTATTTTTCAGGACTGTGGGTTCATGTAGAGTTGTTCAACCTTCTCTCTCATGGCCTTGAACAGCTGTAGTATTTATTTCTTCATAAACTTTTTACTTAAGTAGAACAGTACAGAAAATGGCACAAAATCTTTAGACAGCTCAGCTGTTTTTCACAAAGTGAATGCTCCCATATTACCAGCAGCCAGCTCAAGAAACATCATATTGCCCTCACCCCTGATGTCCCTCATGCCCCCTTATAATCACTGCCTGCCTCTGCCCAGGGTTAACCGCCACTGTCCTTACTTCAAGTACCGTAGGATCGCTTTCCTGTTTTTGAATGTAATATAAATATAGAATCATCAACGTATGATTATATCACAATCTATTCATCGGACAGCTGTATTTTTAAAAAATTTTTTGGTATCTGCTAAGGCCGGAAGATGGGTGTCAAGGCTTGAGTTGTCATACCTATTGGTAGTGTAAGGGGTCCTCCTTTGAGTAAAGCATGTAGAGTTTTTATGTGTGATATTTGTGATATCTTTTTTTCATTTCTGAGGATGTATTTGTAGTTTTTCAGGTTTATCTGTGTTCTGCCTAGGTGAAGTCAGAAGGAGCTTTCAGATAAATGAAGTTTATCTGAGTTTAACTCTGATTATCAGACTAAGGAGTTTAGGAGCAGAGAAACTCAAAATGAAGGTTCAGTGTTACTTGCATTTTAATTAATAATTATTTTAAATTTAAATATTAAAAAATAACTAAATATATACATATTGAAATAGATTAATTTCGGGGAACTACTTGTAACAATTCCAGTTTTTCTGTAACTGGTCACGTGGTCGTAGTTGGTATTTCTGCTACCTTCTTCTACTACCCATTCCATATTCTGTTTGTTCTCAGCACCTTAGCTGGTTGTGGTTCTTTGCTTGGTGAGGTGACCCAAAACTTTATTCCTGAAGGATCTGGGCCATTAGTCGTCCTGCCTGGATTGGGTTGTTGTCGTTTTCTATTGACTTGAATCACAGGGCATGGTAGTGCTATGAGTTACCTTAAGGGATTGCCTATATTTCAGACTTATTCTTTCTTACTATCCTTGTTTAATACCAATCCAGTCTCCTCTTGGTAATCAGGATTCCTCACACCAGTCAGTAAAGTAGCTCTCTTCCTTGCCTGTTGATGTAGAGGGAGGAAGATCCTAAAGTGGCCGGTGGCAGTTTTAACTTCCAGCTCAATGTAATCGTTGTGTCTCCCAGTGGCAGCATCTTCCCTTTGGAACTAAGACCTCTAGACAATCAGAACATAAAGTCATGGGGACAGGAAGCAAAAATTTAGTTAGTGGATCTCTAGGGGCAGCAGTGAGTGGTGCCACTCTCATTTCTGCCCTTAGATTCTAAGATCTATGAATCCTAGCTGTGGGAGAAAGGGCACTATAAGTTGGATGCTGACTTGGAACATATACAACCTCCTGGAGGACATTGCCCCAACCCTGCAAGATATTGCCGCCTAAGTAGCACCGTAACTGAGTCTTCAAAAGGCCATTCTATTGTTCTGTCAGCCAGCTGCTTAGGATGATGGGGAACATGGTAAGACAAGTGCTCTTACCAAGTGAATTCCACGAGCATAAGCCCATTGCTGCTCTTCTTCTGCTGTGAAGTGAGTTCCTTGATCAGACGCAATTTTGTGTCTAATATCATGATGGTGGATAAGCCTTCTGTAAGTCCATGGATGGTAGGTTTAGCAGAAACATTAGATGCAGTGCAGGCAAATCTGTATCCAGAATGTCTGTTTCAGTAAGGACAAAACTTCCCCTTCTGTGATGGAAGCAGTCCAGTGTAATCAACCTGCCACCAGGTAGCTGGCTGATCCCCCTGGGGAATGGTGCCATGTTGGGGACTCAGTGTTGATCTCTGCTGTTGGCATTTTGGGCATTCAGCAGTGGCTCTAGCCAGGTCAGTCATCATGGGTTGAAGCTCATGTTGCTGAGCCCACGTGTAACCTTCCTTCCTCCCATGACTACTTGGTTCATGAGTCCATTGGGCAATTATAGTAGTGGCTGGGAAGAGAGGCTGACTTGTATATACAGAACAGGTCATCTTATCCACTTGATTATTAAAATCATCCTCTTCTGAAGTGACCCTTGGGTGAATATTCACATGGACACAGATATTTTCATGTTTTTTGCCCATTCAGAGAGGTTTATCCTTATGTCTCCTCTCCAGACCACCTTGTCACCAGTTTCCCAGTCATGTCCTTCCAGGTCCCCGATCATCTAGATAAACCATTTGCTACATCCTATGAACTGGTGTGCAGTGGCACCTCTGGCCATTTCTGCTAAGCAAAATGATCAACCACATGCACTGCTCGAAGTTCTGTCCACTGGGAGGATTTCCTTTACCACTATCCTTTAGGGATGTCCTGGAAAGGGGCTGCAGTGCTGCAGCCATCCACTTTTGGGTGGTGCCTGCATATTTTGCAGAGTCATTTGTAAATGAGACCCAAGTTTTCTCTTGTTCATTCAACTGATGGTAGGAAATGTCACATGAGGTCATAAATGTCAGCTGGGACAGAGAAAATAATGTAGCAGGAATGGAGACCATGGGCATTTGGGTCACTTCTTCATATCTTACTTGTGTATGTGTAATCTCCATCTTGTATATACTATTTTTTTCAATTTGATGCTGGAGTTCTGATATGCATGCCTAATCTTATGGCTTGATGGGTCAGATAATACCCAGTGCATGATGGGCAGCTCAGTTCGCATGGTAACTCAGTGACCCATTGTTAAGCATCAGTCGCTACTGAAGGCCCAGTAGCATGCCAGAATCTGTTTCTTAAAAGGAGAGTAGTTATTTGCAGAGGGTGGCAGGGCTTTGCTCCAAAATCCTAAGGGTCTGTACTGTGTTTAACCTATATAGGCCTGTCAGAGGCTCTAAACAGCATCTCTGTCTGCTCTGACACTTCAGGCATCATTAGATGTGTTGGATCACATGGTCCAGAAGCTTGCAGGGCAGCCTGAATTGTCCCAGAGCCTTCTTTTCTTCTGGGCAATACTCAAAACTAGTAGCTTTTTAGGTTACTTGGTATGATGGATAAGTTTTATGTGTCAGCTTGGCTAGGCTGTGGTGCCCAGTTGTTTCATCAAACACTGCTGTAGATGTTGCTGTGAAGGTAATGTGTAGATGTGATTAACGTTTACAATCAGTTGACTCTCTAAGTAAAGGAGATTCTTTGATAATGCGTGTGGGCCTCATTCAATCAGTTGAAGGCCTTAAGAGCAAAAACTGAGGTTTCCCAGGAAAGAAGAAATTGCACCTCTAGATTGTATCTAGAAATCTTGCCTGAGTTTCTGGTCTGCTGGCCTGCTCTACAGATTTTGGACTCAAGACTGTAACATCGACTCCTGTCTGAGTTTCTTGCCGAATGGTCCATACTACAGACTTCAGGTTTGCCAGACCCCACAATCGTGTGAGCCCGTTCCTTAAAATAAGCATGTATTCTCAGTGTGTATTCTCTCTCTCTCTTGCCGTGGACGTGTGTGTGTGTGTGCGTGTGCGTGTGTGTGCGTGCACGCACGCGCATGAGTATATACTTGTTTATATCTCCCATTGCTTCTGTATATTTGGAAAACCCTGACTGATGCACTTGGTTAATGGGCTGGAGTAGTACACCCAAATGAAGAGTATGTTCCCTCTCAAATCCAAAGAGGCCCACTAGGTGTTCTCTTTTTTTGTGTTTGTAGGAGGGACCAGATGCAACTTATCCTTTACCTTAGAAGGGATATCTTGACATGCCCCATACCACTGGACTTTTAGAAATTTTACTTAGGTGGAAGGCCCCTGAATATTTGTCCAATTTATTTCCCACCCTCTGACATGCAGTTGTCTTTACCAATAAGTCTAGAGTAGTTGCAACTTCTTGCTCACTAGGTCCAATTTGTAGACTATCATGAATGTAATGGATGTGATATCTTGTGTAAGAGAAAGTCCATCAAGAGCCCTGAGAACTAAGTTATGACCCCCATCAAAGGGCTGGGGAGAGTCAATATACCCCTGAGTGAAGATGTAGTGTTGGACTTACCATCTGAAAACAAACTGCTTCTGGTAGTCTTTATTTTTTTTATTTTTTACTTTTTTTGCATTTCAATATTTTATTTTAGTTTTTATTTTTTTTTAAACATCTTTATTGGAGTATAATTGCTTTACATTGTTGTGTTAGATTCTACTGTATAACAAAGTGAATCAGCTATACGTATACTTATATCCCCATATCCCCTCCCTCTTGCGTCTCCCTCCCACCCTCCCTATCCCACCCCTCTACGTGGACACAAAGCACCGAACTGATCTCCCTGTGCTATGCGGCTGCTTTCCACTAGCTATCTGTTTTACATTTGGTAGTGTATATATGTCAGTGCCACTCTCTCACTTCATCTCAGCTTACCCATCCCCCTTCCCATGTCCTCAAGTCTATTCTCTACGTCTGTGTCTTTATTCCTGTCCTTCCCCTAGGTCCTTCAGAACCATTTTTTTTTTTAGACTCCATATATATGTGTTAGCATACGGTATTTGTTTTTCTCTTTCTGACATACTTCACTCTGTATGATAGACTCTAGGTCCATCCGCCTCACTACAGATAACTCAATTTCATTTCTTTTTATGGCTGAGTAATACTCCATTGTATATATGTGCCACATCTTTATCCATTCATCTGCTGATGGACACTTAGGTTGCTTCCATGTCCTGGCTATTGTAAATAGTGCTGCAATGAACATTGTGGTACATTACTCTTGCTGAGTTATGGTTTTCTCAGGGTATATGCCCAGTAGTGGGATTGCTGGGTCATATGGCAGTTCTATTTTTAGTTTTTTAAGGAACCTCCATACTGTTCTCCATAGTGGCTGTATCAATTTACATTCCCACCAACAGTGATAAAAGAAACTGAAGAAGACATAAACAGATGATCTGTATTTCTGTTTTTGTGCCAGTATCTGGTAGTCTTTATTAATAAGTATTGCGAAGAAAGCATTTGCCAATCTATATCTGTATACTAGGTACCAAGAGATGTGTTAATTTCCTCTCACAGTGAAACCACATCTGGAACAGCAGCTACTGTTGGAGTCACCACCTGGTTAAGTTTATGATAATCCACTGTCATTCTCCATCTGTTTTCTGCATAGGCCAGATAGGTGAGTTGAATGGCGATGTGTTGAGAATCACCAGCCCTGCCTTTAAGTCCTTGGTGCTGGCACAAATCTGTGTAGTCCCTCCATGAATGCGGTATTGCTTTTGGCTTAATATTTTCCTAGATAGAGGCAGTTCTAGTGGCCTCCACATGCCCTTTCCTATCCTAATAGCCCTTACTCCGCAAGTCTGGGAACCAGTGTGGGGATTCTGCTAGTTGCTGAGTATGTCTTTTCTAGTTATGAATTTTGGAACTGGGGAAATAACCACAGGAGGATTCAGGGTACCCAATGGATCTATTGTAATATGGACCTGAGCTAAAACCCCATCAATTACCTGGCCTCTATTGTCGCCTACTGTGACACATGGACACAGTGACATTTTGGGTCTCTTGGAATTAGTGTCAGTTCAGATCCAGTGTCCAATTGTCCCTGAAAAGTCTAATTATTTCTTTTTCCCAGTGCATAGTCACCTTGGTAAAAGGCTGTAGATCCACTTGGGAAAGGCTGGGACAAAGATTAACCAAATGAAATTTTTGCTGTGTTAGGAGGGTCTTTCCTCAGGGGGCCTATTTCCCCCTTCACCCAAGTAGTTCTGAGTCTGTAAACTGGCTTAAGTTTGGGAGGGCTTTGACTGTGTTTTGTTTTTTCAAGTTAGTCTTGTGTTCACTTGACCTAGAACTCTTTTGCCCATATAGATCAAATAAGAATGTAGTAGACAACCCATCTGTTTCTTTTAGAGGCACCATGATCAACTAGAGAATGCCACACACAGGTCTCTGAGTCAGACTGTTCTGATTTCCGTTTTTACCCTGCTATCCATTGTGGTAACAAAGTCCACCTTGTATTTGGTGATTAAATACTGCCACTCGGCCCCTACCTCCCGGGATGCAGTTTTCCCCATTGCATTTAACGATCCCAGTTCACTGGTATCAGTTCCCACTGTGATTTCTGATCTGCAGAGAAGAGCAACCATGGAGTTAGTTCTTCAGCGATGCTGACTCACCTCACACGTTTATTTCTGACAGTTGTGGTGAAAGGTAGGTCTTCTGGACCATCCTGGCGTAGGTGAGCAGGTTTTACATGATAAAACCATTTTTTACGTTTCATTTTCTCAAAGCCTTTGGATACCACCTTCTACATTATACCAAGGCAGTCCTGGTATTTCAGGTTCATTTAATGTAGGCCACCTTTTGGGGCATGTTTTATGCAACTCACCAAACTGCTAGAGCCTTTTCTAACCCCTTGAGCTACAATATTGACTCTAGAATATCTGTTTAGTTAGTCTCATAACAATAAATTCGGCCTCATCCAACTTTATGTTTTTTCCATATTATCCCACATCCATAATATTAAATCCCACACATATTCCTCAGGTTTCTATTTATATAAATTGGAAAAATCATGCTGTACTCTTTTGAGTTGTAGTACATCTCCTAGAGGTCACACTTTGTATCGCACCTTTCGGGGCCAGTGGGACTTGAGTCTAGTTGTAGGTCTAGAAGCAAAGCGTCGGTGTAGGTCCTGAGGATAATCAGCTGTGTCTGGCAAGGCAGCTACCTAAGGGGAGGTCATTATAGATTCTTCATGCATAGCATAATTCATCTCTGTCAAGGGTAGAAGGTCTGTTTCTCCTAGCAAAGAAGACCCAGCAAAATGTAAGGCTTCAGTGTCCCCAGCTTCATTGAGATGTGTCCACATGTGCCCATTCCAGTTTGCAGGTTCCCATTTCTTCCTAATCAGTGCCCTTACTTTAACAGACAGTATCTTGTGAGGTCGGGAATTCAATTTGTGTTGGAATTCAGCCACTCACAGGATGACACTCTGGGTTTGGTTTTCAGAAATCTCAGCTCTGAGGCTTCAGTAGATAAGGGTTTCTCTCAGGGAAGACAAAAGCTTTCAGGTCATTTGCATAGCATTTGAGCTAGGCATATGAAGTGCTGAGCTTATCCTTTTACTTCCCCACTTTACCCAGCACAGTTAGGAGTCACCAGCTAATCTTATTGTAATTAATAATTTGACAGATGTTTGACAGATGTTCTAAGGTGTCAATTGCATGTTCACCTAGAGCCTTGGTTTTTGTAAGTATTTGATTAGGAGTATCCAGTGGTTATATTTTGTATATCTCTTTTGCTGTATCATGCCATGGATCAGCAGTGCCTACTTTATCTCTTTAGTGGAAATGGAGTCATTAGTGCCTTTAAATCTACTCACAGTGGAGAACCAATTTCGTAAACCCCAGAACCAATTCAGAAAACTCATCCATAAGTTTCTGTTCCTCTAGAACTACTCTTAGTACCCAAGTCAATATCAGTCAGGGTTCTTCAGAGAAACAGAACAAGTATATATGTGCACACAGATGTACACATTACTTCTGTGGTTGTTTCTTTTTTTCTTTTTTTTTTTCTTGCGGTACGTGGGCCTCTCACCGCTGCGGCCTCTCCTGTCGAGGAGCCCAGGCGCCGGACGCGCAGGCCCAGCGGCCATGGCCCACGGGCCCAGCTGCTCCGCGGCACGTGGGATCCTCCCAGACCGGGGCACGAGCCCGCATCCCCTGCATCGGCAGGTGGACTCCCAACCACTGCGCCACCAGGGAAGCCTACTTCTGTGGTAATAATTTTCTTCCTTTTGTTTTTGCTTTTACCATTTTTATATGTATATCTAAACAATATCGCTTAGTTTTGTCTTGAAGTATATATTAATAGAATCATTGTATGTACTTTTCTCTCTCACTTAGGCTCAAGAAAAGTATGAGTTTTGTTCATTTTATTCTATGTAACTACATTTTATTGCTGTATTATATTCCAGTTTTGAATACTCCATAGTTTAATACATTTTTAAAAATTGTTTCTAGTTTTGGCCTTTTGTGAAAAATGCTTCTGTGAATATCCTCTTATTGTACATCTATGTGAGTTTATGAAGGGGATGTAATCAAGGAGGTTGCTGGGTCAGATGATACCATCTTTACTTAGTAATGCCTAATTATTTGCCAAAAGAGGTATATCAGTTTATTTTCCAGTATCACCAATATTGGTATTATACATTAACAAAATTTCTGTGGTGGATGTGAAAACGGTATTTTTTTGTGCATTTAATTTGCTCTTTACTATTGAAATTGAGCATTATTTCATATTATTGGTTATTTGGATTTCTTCTTTTGGAGATTGTCTTTCAGGTCTTCTGTCCATTTTTCTATTGGGTTAGTCGTTTTTTTTTTCCTTATAGTGTTTTTGGAATTCTTTATATTTCTATTCTTTGTTACAAAGTATTTTTGGAATTCTTTATATTTCTATCCTTTGGTTACAGTTGCCATATCTTTTTTCAATTTATGGCTTGTCTCTTTATTTACTTTATGGTGTGTTAATATTAGTATTATCAAATTAACTGGGCTTTTTATCATTAAATGCTTTTGGTGTCTTAGTTAAGAAATACTTTCATACCCTGATGATATTGTCGTACATTATCTTAAAGCAGTATAATTTGTATTTCAAATTTAGGTTTTTAATTTGCTAGTAATTGATTTTTGTGTGTTTTGTGAGAATCGGGTCTGATTTCCATTTTTTTTTTCTATATGTGGATGCTCAGTCAATTCCAGAACCATTTATTTTATAAGTGAATTTTCCTCACCAATTTGCATTGCTCATTCTGTCATATATCAAGTGTCTGTATATGTGTGGATCTGTTTTTGAGTTCTTTATTTCTTCCACTGATTTGTCTGTTACTTTGACAATACTCACAATTTTTAAAGTTACTGTTGTCTTATAAGTCTTAATATTTGGTATAGCAGGTTTTCTCATTTTTTTTCAAAACTGTCTGGCTGTTCTTTTCCCTATGCATATTCATGTACATTTTATAATCAGTTTGTCCAGCTCTAGGGGAAAAAAAACCTATTGGGTTTTGACTGGAATTGCATTGATTCTTTCAAATTGATTTGGAGACAGTTGACACCTTTATAACATTGACTCTTTCAGTCTAAAAATTTGGTGTATATCTCTGTTGGTTTAAATTTATTTTAATGGCTCTCATAAAGTTTTATAATTTCTTTGCTTAGAGGTCTTGCACATTGTTGTATTTATTCCTAGGTACTTTATGTTTCGATCTCCCCTTCTGTCTGAAAAAATAGTATCTTTATTTTAAAAATGGGATTGTCAGTTCTCACGCTTTAGGATAACAAGTATTATAGATTCATGATTGTCTTGATTGTCTTTGTACTTCAAGAAACATGAGCTTGTAAATATTCTCTTTTCCTGAAATTTTTTAGCATGGGTAGGGAAAGGCAGGAGTTGGGGCTTAAGTTGGGTTTTGGAAACCCTCTATGGATGAGAAATGTGAAAAACAGGAATTTGGGTCTAACCAAATTTCATCAGTTTTAAGTCTCTGTCTTGCTCTGTTGTTTGTGAGTTGTAATCCCAACCATGGAACTCTTTGGATAGTTTGTTCTTATGAAACTTTCAGCCAGAACATGAGGGCCTAAGGTTCAGACAAATTTTGAATTAGTTTGAAAAAGTAAATGAATCTATTTTTGGCTTTATCCACTCCTCAAAGTCATAGTCTTTGCATGTTTGAGGAATAATTGTCAAACTCAGTGTATTAGTTATCTGTATTGCTGCATAATAACATTACCGCAAACTCGGCTGCTTAAAACAACGTGAATGGATTTTATCTTGGAGTTTCTGTTGATCAGGTGTCTTGGTGTGGCTTAACTGGGGTCTCTGCTCAGAGTCTCTCAGGCTGAAGTCAAGGGGTTGGTTGGGCCACATTCTCATCAGGAGCGTAGAGTCCTCTTCCAAGCTCGTTCAGAGTGTTGGCAGAATTCAGTTCCTTGTGGTTATAGTGCCAAGGACCTTGATCTCTTGAAGTTTTTTGGCCAGTTGCTTTCTTCACAGCATGATGATTTGCTACTTCTAGGCCAGCAGGTGAATCTCTCTTACATGTTGTGTCTCTTTGACCTTTTTTATTGGCCTTTTTAATGGATGAGGTATTCCCACCCAGGAAAGATTCTCTTTTGAAGTGAAGTCAGAGTCAACTGATTGACATAACCTCAGTGACATCTACAAAGTCTTTTCTGCCATGTAATATAACATAGTCACAATAGTGATATCCTATTATCTTCAAAACTCCTCACATTCAAGAGAAGTGGATTGTACAGGATGTATACACCAGGGGGCAGGAATCTTGGGAGACATCTTAGAATTCTGCCTATCACACTCTGATCCATGTGTGAAAATTCCAGTTTCTCATATCAAATGATACCTTGATTCTTCTTCACACCTGGATTGCTTTTATTTTGAACTAATTGTAGACGCAAGAAGTTGCAAAACTTTTACAGAGAGGTTCTATATATCCACCCTGATACTGAATCTTCCAATCTAAAAATTGGAAGTTTTCCCCAATGGTGACGTCGTACATAAATATAGTACATTATCAAAACCAGGAAATTGATATTAGCATACTATGGTTAAGTAGACTACACACTTTACTCCAGTTTCACCAGTTTTGTATCATTAATTTTTAAATTTTGGTATGTCTATGTGTATAATTCTATGTATAGATTCATATAACCACCACATTCAAGACACAGAACTGCTCTGTCATCACAAAGAAATTTCCTTGTGCTCCCCCCATATAGTAACACCCTACTTCTGAATCCCTGGCAGCCACTGTTCTATTCTCCACTTCTATACTTTTGTCATTACAAGAATGTTATATAAATGGAATTTTAGATTATGTAACTTTCTGAGATTGACCCTTTTCACTCAGCATAATGCCCTTAAAATTCATTCAAATTGCTGAATGTATCAGTAGTTGGTTTCTTTTTATTGCTGAGTAGTATTCCATTGTATGGATGTACCACAGTTTGTTTAGCCATTCACCCACTGAAGGAAATTTGGGTTGTCTCCAGGTTGGGCCTGTTAACAAAGTTCCTATAAGTGTTTCTGTTCAGGATTTTGTGTGAATGTGTTTCTCTTTTTCTAGAGTAAGTGTCCAGGAATGTAATTGATGGGCCATATGGCAAGTGTGTGTTTAACTTTTTAAGAAACTGCCAGACTGATTTCCAGAGTGGGTGTACAATTTTACATGCTTACCAGCAAAGGATGAGTGATACAGTTTCTCTGCATCCTTGCCAGCATTTGGTTCTATTGGTACTTTTTATTTTGACCATCCTAATAGATGTGTGGTAGTATCTCATTATGATTTTAATTTGAATTTTTCTAATTGCTAGCAGTGTTCAGCATCTTTTTATGTGTTTATCTGCCATCTCTGCCCATTTTCCAATTGGATTTTGATTAGTTTTTACTGCAGCCATTTTCAAATAAATATTAAAGTTGAGACCGTGGTATAATGAACCCCTATTATCAAGTTTCAGCAGTTACATTTTACCCTTTTGTTTGTTTTGAATATTTCAAAGCAAATCAAATACATAGACTTCATGACATTTCACTTGTAAGTACTTAATTTAATGATAATTCCTTAATATATAATACTAATACCTAATGGTATTAGTATATACTTAGTATATATTAGTACTAGTATATGTTAGTAGCTAGTATATCCTTAGGATATGTCACTAATAGATAATAGATATCTAATAGCTAATACTTAGTCCATGTTTATATTTTTCTGTTTTAAACATGTATTTTTAAAAGTGGTTGGTCTGAATCAGAATTCAAATAAGATCACTTAGTTATGTATTCTTTTTTCACAGCGCTCCCTCCTTTTTTTTTCCCCTCAGGCAATTGATTTCGTTGGAGAAGTTGGGTCATTGGTCTTCTAGACAAATTTGGATTTGGCTGATTCCTTTCTCTTTGTGTCAGTTAACTTGTTCTATGCCCTCTTTCCTCTAAACTAATAGAAAGATTTAGTGGCTCAGTTAGATATGGGTTCAAATTTTTAGACAAGAGTACTTCATAGGGGTACTGTATACTCCCTGTTGCATCACATCGTGAGGCACATGATGTTTGATTGTTCTGCTTTTTGGACTACTAAGTTCAATCAGTTGGTTCAGGTATTGTCAGCCCCATCCCTACATTTAAGCGTTTTTCATTTATCTTTCACCTAATGGTTATGGCTTCTATTGGTGATTGTTGCCTAGGTCCAGTATTTCATTTGGGGTTGCAGAATGATGATTTTCCAATTTAGTTATTTCTGCATTTATTTGCTGGACTGTTGAGAACTTTCATCAACTTTTTGGTTTTCATTAAATACACTCATACAGGAAAGGTAGGAAAAAATGCTCAATTCCCCTCACTCTCCTTTAATTATCAGTTCTCAGAGTAATGACTTGCTGCCCAGGTCATCTACAGAAGACCCCAATGAGGTGTTTTTCCCCCATCATTTTCTCTGTGTATTATTTTGAATTTGTAGATTCTTTAAAAAGCTATTGGATGCTTTTCAATGACAAAATTTTTAAAAAAGGTATTGGATGCTTTTAAAATTTCACTTTCTAACCATAGGTGTTTAGAAGTACAATTGATTTTTGTACATTGATCTTTTTAATCCATCAACCATTAAATTCTTGTTCATTTAAGTTTATTTTTAGATTTTTATCATTGCAGATGGCAGTTTTTTATTCTGCTTTTCAAGTCTTTATACCTTTCATTCTTTTTTTGTTCCTTACTGTGGTAGTACAGTACTCGAGTATTATTCGAATAGAAATGGATAATGCAAACCTTTTGTTATTCCTTACCTCAGGGGCAACACTGTCAATATTTCACTATTAATAATGTGTTTTACTCTAGGTTCTTTATCTGATTAAGGATGTTGTTCCCTTATATACCTATACATTTTATCATGTATTAATGTCTAATTTTATGAAATGCTTTTCTGTATCTGTTTCTATGATTATATGAGTTCTCTGCCTTTAATCTGTTAATGTGAATTATGTTAATTGATTTTCTAATGTTAAACCAATCTTTCATCCCTGGGATAAACTCAGCTTTATCATGATGTATTATTATCCTTTTTATAGTTTGTTAAATTTAATTTGCTAATATTTTCAGATTTTTACATTTATGTTCACAAGTGAGGCTGGATTTATAATTTTCATTTTTAGTACTTCTTTCTTGGTTTTGGTACTACTGTTAAGCTATCCTCATAAAATGAGTTAAGGAAGTTTCTATTCTCTTTGTGTTAAAGGTAGAATTCCCTTTTCCTTAATTATTGTTAGAACTCACAAATGAAAACATCTGGGCTTGGAATTTTCTTTGTGGGAAAAATTTCCAGGTGGTTTAGTTTTTAGTTCTTTGAAGAATATAAGGTAAAAGTAGTATCTTCCTGTGGTGACAAACTAGTAGTTATAAGTGAAAAATTCATTTTTTTTTTTTTTTTAGGATCCTGTAAACTGTTTTAAAAAAAAAAGTTCACAGGAGTTCTTAGTTTTCAATTTATGTATGTATGTATTTATTTAAATTGAAGTATAGTTGATTTATAGTGTTTGTTTCAGGTATAGAGCAAAGTGATTCAGTTATATATATATATATATATATATATATATATATAGTTATATATATATGTACTTTTCCAGATTCTTTGCCCTTATAGGTTATTACAAAATATTGATTGTAGTTCCCTGTGCTATACAGTAGGTCCTTGATGGTTATTTATTTTATGTATAGTAATGTGTATATGTTAATCTCAGACTCCTAATTTATTCCTCCCTGCTTTCCCCTTTGGTACCCATAAGTTTGTTTTCTATATCTGTGGGTTTATTTGTTTTGTAAATAAGTTCATTTGTTTCTTTTTTTTAAAGATTTTTTTTTTTTTTAGATTCCACATTCTTTGATTAATATTTTTTACTGAATGGTTTGAGTTGAGCTATTTTGTCTCCGTTTGTTGAGGTATTGCCTACATGCTTTTTGTCTGTAAATAACTCTTATATTAAATACAGTTATATTAAAAAGTAGGTTATCTACTGTATTGCTTTACTACTGTTTAGATTTGTGTTTTAAGCTTCTTAAGTTTGTAAGATTTCTAATAACGAATCTTTAAGGAATCTTTAGAGGACTTTGATCTAGATACCTAAGTTCGGCTTCTTGCTCTGCCAGTTACTATCATGAGTATATCTCTTACTTTTGGGGCGTCAAATTCCTCATTTGTAAAACACATATCTACTTCACATAGTTTTCATGAGGATAAACTGTGAAGTGCTTTATAACCATAAACTATATGTAAATGAAAGGTTTTAAAGGTAGTAAATATAGATAAATGTTCCAAGAAAGAAAGGTTAGAAGGAAACAATATTATATAAGTTATAGGTATGCAACATAGTGATTCACAATTTTTAAAGGTTATAGTCCATTTATAGTCATTATAAAATATTGTCTATATTCCCTGTGTTGTACAGTATATCCTTGTAGCTTATTTATTTTATACGTAATAGTTTGTACTTCTTAATCCCCTACCCCTATTGTGCCCTTACCCCCTTCCTCTCCCCACTGGTAACCACTAGTTTGTTGTTTATATCTGTGAGTTTGTTTCTTTTTTGTTATATTTACTAGTTTGTTGTATTTTTTAGATTCCACATATAAGTGATATCATACAGTATTTGTCTTTTTCTGTCCAACTTAAGTTCACTCAGCTTAATACTCTCCAAGTCCATCCATGTTGTTGCAAATGGCAAAATTTCATTCTTTTTTTATAGCTGAGTAGTATTCCATTGAATATATATACCATAATTTTCATCCGTTGATGGACACTTAGGTTACTTCCATATCTTGGCAATTGTAAATAATGCTGCTACGAACATTGGGGTGCATGTATCTTTTTGATTTAGTGTTCTCATTTTTTTGTTTGTTTGTTTCTGGATATATACACAGGAGTGGAATTGCTGGGTCAAATGGTAGTTCTATTTTTAGTTTTTTGAGAAACCTCCATACTGTTTTCCACAGTGGCTGCTCCAATTTACTTTCCCACCAACAGCATAGAAGGGTTCCCTTTTCTCCACATCCTCACCAATGTTTGTTATTTTGTTTGTTCTTTTTATTGATAGCTATTCTGACAGGTGCGAGGGGGTATCTCATTATGGTTTTAGTTTGTATTTCTCTGATGATTAATGATGGTGAACAACTTTTCATGTGCTTGTTGGCCATCTTCATTTCCTCTTTGGAAAAATGTCTATTCAGTTCTTCTGCCCATTTTTCAATTGGGTTGTTTGTTTTTTTGATATTGAGTTGTATGAGCTGTTTATACATTTTGACTATTAACCACTTATTGGTAATATCATTTGGAAATGTTTTCTCCCATTCACTAGGTTGTCTTTTTGTTTTGTCAGTGCTTTCCCTTGCTGGGCAAAAGCTTTTAAGTTTAATTAGGTCCCATTTGATTATTTTTGGTTCTATTTCTTTTGCTTTAGGAGACAGCCAAAAATTATTGCTATGATTTATGTCAAGAGTGTTCTTTCTGTGTTTACTTCTAGGAGTTTTATGGTTTCTGGTCTTACATTTAGGTCGTTAATCCATTTTGAACTTATTTTTGTATATGGTGTTAGAGAATGTTCTAATTTCATTCTTTTACATGAAGCTGTCTAGTTTTCCCAGCACCACTTACTGGAGAAACTGTCTTTTGTCCATTGTATATTCTTGCCTCCTTTGTTGTAGATTAATTGACCATAAGTGTGTGGGTTCTGGGCTCTCTATTCTGTTCCACTGATCGTCTATGTGTCTGTTTTTCTGCCATTACCATACTGTTTTGATTATTGTAGCTTTATAGTATAGTCTGAGTAAGGGAGCGTGATTTCTCCAGGTCTCTTCTTCTTTCTCAAGATTGTTTTGGCTATTTGGGGTCTTTTGTGTGTCCACATAGATTTTAAAATTATTTGTTCTAGTTCTGTGAAAAATGCCCTTGTTATTTTTAAATTTTTATTTATTTTTAAAATTTAATCAATTAATTTATTTTTGGCTGTGTTGGGTCTTCATTGCTGCACGTGGGCTTTCTCTAGTTGAGGTGAGCAGGGACTACTCTTTGTTGTGGTGCGCGGGCTTCTCATTGTGGTGGCTTCTCTTGTTTTCTCTTGTTGTGGAGCACAGGCTCTAGGTGTGCGGGCTTCAGTAGTTGTGGCTCACGGTCTCTAGAGCGCAGGCTCAGTAGTTGTGGCACACAGTCTTAGTGACTCCGCGGCATGTGGGATCTTCCCGGACCAGGGCTTGAACCTGTGTCCCCTGCGTTGGCAGGCGGATTCTTAACCACTGCGCCACCAGGGAAGTCTGCCCTTGTTATTTTGATAGGGATTACATCGAATCTGTAGATTACCTTGGATAGTATTGTCATTTCAACAACATTAATTCTTTCAGTCCATGAACATGATACATTTTTACTTCTGTTTGTGTTGTTTTCAGTTTCTTTCATCAGTGTCTTACAGTTTTCTGAGTACAAGTCTTTTACAAACTCCTTAGGTAGGTTTATTTGTAGATATTTTATTTTTTTTGATGTGATGGTAAATGTAATTGTTTCCTTAATTTCTCTTTCTGATACTGTTTTGTGAGTGTTTTGAAATGTAACAGATTTCTGTGTATTAATTTTGTATCCTGCCACTTTACTGAATTCATTGAAGAGCTCTGGTAGTTTCTGGTGGCATCTTTAGGATTTTCTCTTTGTAGTATCATGTCATCTGCAAACAGTGACAATTTTACTTCTTTCTAATTTGGATTCCTTTTATTTCTTTTTCTTGTCTGACTACTGTGGCTAGGACTTCCAATATTATGTTGAATAAAAGTGATAAGAGTGGGCATCCTTGTCTTGTTCCCAGTCTTAGAGGAAATGTTTTCAGCTTTTCACCATTGAGTATGAGTGAGCTGTGAGTTTGTCATATATGGCTTTGATTATGGTGAGGTATGTTCCTTCTGTGCCTACTTCCTGGACAATTTCTGTGTAAATAAATGTTGAATTTTGTCAAAAGCCTTTTCTGTGTCTATTGAGATGATCATGTGGTTTTTATTCTTAAATTTGTTAATGTGGTGTATCACATTGATTATTTACAGATATTGAAAAATCCTTGTATCTCTGGGATAAATCCCACTTGATAACAGTGTATGATCCTTTTAATGTACTGTTGGATTTGGTTTGCTAGTATTTTGTTGAGGATTTTTGCATCTATGTTCATCAGTGATATTGGCCTGTAATTTTCTTTTTTTGTGGTATCTTTGTGTGGTTTTGGTTAGAAGTAACCTTTGAGATCTGGTTGAGTCCCTCTGGTTTATAGGAAATAGAAGCTACTAGTGTATGTATAGATCTGTCTGCACAACCTAGGCTTCCTGTTTTCCAAATCATTGGTTTTTCCTAGTTTGTCTTCCTTCAAATTAAACACTGGATGCTTGAGAGAAACTGATTTCTTTAGGCACATAGTTGAGTGTGTCATTCCCAAGAGGTTAGGTAGAAAAGTACATGTGATATTAGGGAGAAAAAGGAATTTTAAGACTTTAGTTTCTTAAGTTACCAGTAATTAAAACTGCTGTCAAAGTAGTTATTGATTTTTTTTTTCTTTCCACCAGAGTTTAAACAAAGAGAACCTTGTTATACTTTTCAGGGATTAAAATTCATGTAATGCAGTAAGAAGTAAGGCTCTGTGTGGTTGCTGCATAACTTTGTACTTGAAATTCAGTTGAAATTTTACTTAAAAAAATTACTTCAGTATAATTTTAGTAAAATTTTACCGTATATTTAACATGAAAACTTTCAAACCAATTGTTTGTAAGAGTTAGTTCCTTGAAATCTAATTTGTCTGCTTAATTCCTATTGTCACTAAATAGTCTTGAAGAAAATTGTTTCCTTCAGATTTAAGTTCATACTCATAGTGGGAAGGGTTGTTTTTATTTGAGCTTTGAAGATTCAGTATACAGTAAGTCCCCTACATACAAATGAGCTCTGTCTGAGAGTTCTGTTCCTAAGTCCAACAAAGTTAACCTAGGTACCCAACTAACACAATTGGCTATATAGTACTGTACTGTAATAGGTTTAAATATATTGCTTTGTATTTGTGGTGTCTTATCCCCGGGACGGGCTTTTTCTTCCCTCTCTCTCACTGATGCAGTAACTGGAGACCCCAGACTGTGCTGCTCTCCTTCCCTCCAGTTTAGCCTTCTCTCCCCCTTCTTCTTCATTAGAACAGCACATATTTCAGTTGCTAATCCCTATCTCCGGTTCCTGTTGTCTGCTCTCATTTAAGAATTTCCTCTTTCCTTCCTTTCTTACCCTTCCTTTCCCAGGAAGTTTATTCCTTATGAAATGATGAGACACAGGGACATATTAAAAGGACATATTAAAAGGGAGGAGCCCAGGTTTGCTGAGACAACTTTAAAATACCAAATGTCTTTGTAGAAAATATGTGTCCCATATTTTAAATGAATTTTTAAAAATTTTACTTGTCATTTTCATCACGCTTGCATACTTTTTTAAAGGTAATGCCGTTACATGCTAGATTTGTCAGTAGTTTTGAATAAAAAGTTTCTAGGAACTGAGGCTGTGTTTTTGTTTGAATACTAATTTCTCTGAAGATTTAATAAGCATTTATATAAAACTAATTGTAATTTTGTTGATTTAAAGTTGAAGGTCACATTTAAAGTGGCTTGTTATTTCTTTGCTCTGAAAAGCGCAGGACATTTTACTTAAATAAAACTCATTACATATATCCTCTTCACAAAAGTAGGGCTTATACCTTCCATAGAGAAGGTTTAGTTCCTTTGTATAATACATGTTAGTTTCTTTTTAGGTTTTATGGGTGTTGTTAGCTGCACTATAGTTCTCCAGGTTTACTAAAACCATGTATTATTTTTTACTTATATTTTTCAATGCTACTCATAAGTTATGAGGGTGACTATTTTATGCTAATTTTGCAGGTGAGGAAGTTAAGAACCAAAGATGTTAAGAGGTTTGCTGAAGGTTACATGGTTACTGCAGTGAAATTGAGATTAGAGCTCATGTCTGTTGCCAGAGTTGATGGTATTATGATTATTTAGGGAATATATGAGCTGATAGGTAGACAGTTACATGTGATTATAATAGTTATGCATAAAAATGCTGTGAAAGTGGAGAATAGGAAATATCTGTTAAGCAGTCAGGAAGGCTTTATAGAGGGGGTAATCACTAGTGAAGTGATTCTTCAGGGATCAGAATGTGCTTTGTATTTCATGCTGGGGTGATTGGGCTTTATTCTTTGGGGGATTGGGAAGTACTGAAGGATTTCATCAGGAGGGGTGATGTGACCATCTTCATATTCTAAAGATATGGTGGCCGTAAAAGGGGATACATTTGTAGCGTGGTGGTACTAGAGATAGGGAGACCATTACAGGAAAGCTGTGGGGGAAGTGATGAGGTTATCTCTGATGGCAGCAGTGGAGAGGAGGAGAGGAGGGAACTGGATTTGAGCTTTTAATAGACAACATACAGATGTTGTCCTCACTTCTTCCATCCCCCACCCACCCCACCCCCATCAGAAAAAGAGCTAAAAGTTTGCGTTTAGAAAACTGTCCCAGTTCTGATCATCTTCAGATTGCTGATCTGCAAAGAGCTTTGCTCTTAATTGTTAAGGGTATAGCTACATTTAGGATAGAAATCATGTCTTTTAGTGACAAAACTCTTTCTTTGGATGGAAGCTAAATTTATGCCTGGATTATGGTAATAGTGTAAATAAGACTTTTCAATATAGGATCTACACAGTCACATCATTTCAGGAAGCAAAGCTAACATTACTTAAAATGATCAGTACTATTTTATGAATGACTTCTTTCATTCCATTCTAGATCATTCTAAATCATTTCTTAGAAATTTCTGATTGAGTTCTGTAGGCAGGAAGAATGCTGTAATTGTCAGTCTCTTTGATATCATGTCCTTCTAGGCCAGAATCTGCCTATTTGATGCCACCCTGTATCTTGTCCTTTCCTCATATCCTGAAATGGAAGGGACCTGTTGCAATGTTCCCATCTGTCATGTGGTAGGTGGAGTTTTCTTGGATTGTCTGTAAGAACAGTCTTCCTATTGCTAATTGGGCCCCCCCAAAAAAACAGGTTTATAATAGTATGAGTTTAGTTTTTAGTATCTAATCATTCAGAGATTTAGTTTATATATCTCTAAAATTATGAAATACAAAGGAAAATGATGCATAGTTATATTTATGCTTGATAATCAATGAGGTCTTTTTCTGATTGATGACATATCTATTTGATGGAGGCTGCATACCGTAGTGGAATGAATGAGAGTTCTAGAAATTTGTAAAACTTACCTTGTAAATATTTTTGTAATCTGCCCCATTCTGTCTCACCTTATTAGCACAATCTTAGTTTAGACCTTGTGGCTTGGCATAATAAAATAACTTGTCTCTCTGCCTTCAGTCTGTTGTCCTCGAATCCACACTCTGCAGCTACCTGAATATTCTATAAAAAACACAAATCTGACACCATCCCACCCATGTATCCATGAGTCTGTTGTTGCTAGTGAGTTCTGCTAAATGCTTGAATTTGTGGCATAACCAGAGTTGCTCCTTGAAGATTTAATTTCCATGAAGTCTTGCTAGCTCCGACAATTTGACACACACACACCCGCGCACATACTTGACTTCTGTAAAATATTTTAATGCATTCATTTCTTTCTATGCTTTAAGTACTGTTTACTTATTTACTTAACAACTTGTTGATAGTATTTATTAAAATACCTGATATAGGTTGATGTTAATTGAGATGGGTATAAAATTATGAAAAGATAGAAAATAGGACACATAACTGATAGTAAATAAGAAAGCGGCACAGATCTCTGTCAACCATCTTCATAATTCACTTTTTAAAAAAAATTTATTTATTTATTTTATTTTTGGCTGCATTGGGTCTTCGTTACTGCCCGTGGGCTTTCTCTAGTTGTGGTGAGCAGGGACTACTTTTCGTTGCGGTGCGCGGGCTTCTCATTGCGGTGGCTTCTCTTGTTCCAGA
The DNA here is from genome assembly GCF_002837175.3 of Physeter macrocephalus. NCBI lineage: Eukaryota > Metazoa > Chordata > Mammalia > Artiodactyla > Physeteridae > Physeter > Physeter macrocephalus. The sequence goes on along the minus strand of NC_041220.1, from coordinate 90,927,897 downwards.
GCACGGGCTCTAGACGCACAGGCTTCAGTAGTTGTAGCACGTGGGCTTCAGTAGTTGTGGCTCATGGGCTCTAGAGTGCAGGCTCAGTAGTTGTGGTGCATGGCCTTAGTTGCTCCGCAGCATGTGGGATCTTCCTGGACCAGGGATTGAACCTGTGTCCCCTGCATTGGCAGGCGAATTCTTAACCACAGCGCCACCAGGGAAGTCCCTTTTATACAATTTTTAAAGGTTGCTTTTGATTTACCGTTATTACGTATTAGCTGTGTTCCCTGTGTTGCACAGTACATCCTTGAACCTATCTTACACCCAGTAGTTTGTAGTTCTCACTTCCCCACCCATATATTGCCCCCACCCCGCCCAGGCACTATAGAGCAGACTCTATATCTGAGTCTGTCTTTTTTGTTATATTCACTAGTTTGTTGTATTTTTTAGATTCCACGTATAAGTGAAAGCATACAGTATTTGTCTTTCTCTGTCTCCCTTATTTCACTCAGCATAATACCTTCCAAATCTATTCATGTTGCTGCAAATGGCAAAATTTCATTTTTTTTTATAGCTGAGTAGTATTCCGTTTTATTTATATACCACATCCAGATCCATTCATCTGTTGGTGGACACTTAGGTTGCTTCCATATCTTTGCAATTGTAAATAATACTGCTATGAACATTGGGGTGCATGTATCTTTTTGAATTCGTGTTCTGATTTTTTTTTTTTTTTTTTTTTTTGGATATATACCCAGGAGTGGAATTGCTGGGCCAAATGGTAGTTCTATTTTTAGTGTTTTGAGAAACCTCCGTACTGTTTTCCACAGTGGCTGCACCAATTTACATTCCCACCAACAGTGTACAAGGGTTCCCTTTTCTCCATATCCTCGCCAACATTTTTTATTTGTATTCTTTTTGATGATAGCCATTCTGACAAGTGTGAGGTGATAATCTCATTGTGGATTTGATTTGCATTTCTCTGATGATTACTGATGGTGAGAATTTTTTTCATGTGCCTGTTGGCTATCTGCATTTCCTCTTTGGAAAAATGTCTATTCAGTCCTTCTGCACATTTTTTAATTGAGTGTTTTTTTTTTTTTAAATCACCTTTAAAAAAATTTATTGATTTTTGGCTGCTTTGGGTTTTCGTTGCTGTGTGCGGGCTTTCTCTAGTTGCGGCGAGCGGGGGCTGCTCTTCGTTGTGGTGTGTGGGCTTCCCATTACGGTGGCTTCTCTTGTTGTGGAGCATGGGCTCTAGGCACGCAGGCTTCAGTAGTTGTGGCACGCACGCTCAGTAGTTGTGGCTCATGGGCTCTAGAGTGCAGGCTCAGCAGTTGTGGCACATGAGCTTAGTTGCTTCGCGGCATGTGGGGTATTCCTTGACCAGGGCTCGAACCCGTATCCCCTGCATTGGCAGGTGGATTCTTAACCACTGCGCCACCAGGGAAGCCCGAGTGGTTTGTTTTTTGATGTTGAGTTATATGAGCTATCTATATATGTTGGATATTAATCCCTTATTGGTCATATCATTTGCAAATATTTTCTGCCATTCATCAGGTTGTCTTTTTGTTGATGGTTTCCCTTACTGTGCAAAAGCTTTTAAGTTTAGGTAGGTCCCATTTGATTATTTTTGCTTTTATTTCCTTTACTTTAGGAGGCAGATCCAAAAAAATATTGCTGTGATATATGTCAAAGAGTGTTCCACCTATGTTTTCCTCTAGGAGTTTTATAGTATCTGGTCTTACATTTAGGTCTTTAGTCCATTTTTAGTTTATTTTTGTATATGGGTTAGAGAATGTTCTAATTTCATTCTTTTACATGTAGCTGTCCAGTTTTCCCAGAACCACTTATTGGAGAGACTGTCTTCTCCATTGTATATTCTTGCTTCCTTTCTTATAGATCAATTGACCATAAGTGTGTGGGTTTATTTCTGGGATCTCTGTTATGTTCCATTGATCTGTGTCTGTTTTTGTGCCAGTACCCTACTGTTTTGATTACTGTAGCTTTGTAGTATAGTCTGAAGTCAGGAAGCGTGATTCCTCCAGCTCTGTTCTTTATGAAGATTGTTTTGGCTGGAGTGTATTTTAACAGAGAACAGGAGGAGAGAAATTCAAGATGGTAAGTTAGCAATGTTTTCAAGGAGATTTTCTGCAAAGGGGAGTAGTAAAGTGGAGTTGAGAGTGTTTTGCCTTTTTTTTTTTTTAAAGGATGGGAAAAGCATGTTTATATTCTGATGCCAATGATCCACTGAGAACAAAATGTTAAGGATGAATACGGGGAGTAGTGCTCTTGAGGAGCTTGATGGGATAAGATTTAGTGCACGAGTGTAGGGATTGGCATTATATAGAAACTTGGATAATTCCTCTGTGTTAATAGGCCAGAGGCACAGTATGAGGTGTAGACACTGGGAGGTAGTTTGATGGGTTGTGAGAGTTTGTGGAAGATCTCTTCTAATTGCTTCATTAAAAATTTTTTTTCTTTCAATGAAGCATAGGAAGCAAAGTCATTGCCATGGGTAAGGGTGGGGAGAAGACATTGAGGGTTGAGGATCAGGAAGATGTGAAATAGAGTGGGAGAGTGAATAGACCAGGGAGTTACAGTATGATTGCCTGGCAACATTAAGGGTGCTGTTGAAGTCTGTGGCTATGGATTTAAGGCATCATGATCAACTGTGTTTAGATGCATGGGTATAGATGCACAGTAGGTGGAGAATTAGGTTTTTATCTAATTGTTGTGGCTTTGCTAACCAATAATGATGAAGTGAGAGAATGGCAAGGGAGTTGAGGGTGTTTGCAGAGGAGTGATTATAATGGGTGGCCATGGATTTAGCTATAAAAGGAAGGGAGATAAATCATTAAAGATGAGGGACAGTAATCCATGCTAGAGATTATGACTCTGAAGAGGGTCTATGTAATAGGTCTACGTAATGTTTCACAGGTAGAACCAACAAGTTTCCTGAGGTTGGATGTGACGCGTGTGCGTGTCGTGAAGAATGACCTTAGAGTTTTTGACCCTTAGCACTTGTAAGAATGGGGTTGCTGTCAGCTAAAGTGCCTGGTACTTTATCACATTTGGTGGTTTGGTTATATTTTGTTGATTTGATTGTTCCATATAAAAAGAGAACGTTTTCTAGTGTAATTAAAGGTAGGCAAATATAAATATAAACCAGCTTAACCCGTGACCACTCATCAAGTTTCTATATTGATTCACTCATTCGGTTCATACTTATTGAGTACTTGTTCTGTTTCAGGTGATGTTCTAGGTGATGGGAATATAGCACAAAATATTCTTTTTGGGTATTTTTAAAACTAAGAAGTCTTTTTCTTTTGACAGATTGTGGGATATAGGGAAAAATAAAGTTCTTTGGATTTGGACAGACCTAGGTTGAATTTCAATAAAATGATTAAAGCTTTTCACTGTGGGTAAATTACTTTACATATGAGAGTCTTGGCTAATTCATTGTGAGAAGCAGTAGCATGATTCCAACTTGGTAGGTTTGTTGAGAGAAGTAGAATTAGATAACCAAGTAAAGCACCTGGCATATAAGTTACCCAACAAATACTCTGCTCCCTCTTTATCTTCTCTCTTTGTATTTTAAGGTGTATTTGGTTTTGGGATTGGCCAAAAGATATTTAGAGTTAAGTCTAATTAAAAACTAATGTTTTTGATATCTGTTAAGGTAATAGTAATATTGATATTATAGGAAGAGTACACTTAGATTGCAGGAGACTTGGCATTGAATTCCTACTGTGCTGTTTAATTTCAACAGGCACCTTACCTTTCTGGATAATAATAAAAAGTATCTATTGAGTGTTGTCTATGAAGTTCCAAGTATGTGCCGCACAGTGTTAGGTGTTTTATATATAGATGTCTCATTTTATTCTAACAGCAACCTTGCAAATTTACTATTATTCCCATTTTACAGATGAAGAAGTTAAGGCAAATAAGTTACATAACTTTCCTGAGGTTATATAATAAGAGGCAGAATGAGAAGGAATTAAAAGTTCCTTTTCCTCCTACAGAGTGCTCAACATTTCTCATCTGAAAAATTGGGATACTGATTTTATTTTTGACTGTTGTTAAGTTCTCGCACTGAGAGAGAAGTGAAACAGAGAAATGAAACAGTTGGATCAATGCCTGGCAGTAACAACAATGTTCTCTTTATTTCCTGAGGTGTTGATATAGGTAGAATGATTTTAATGGTCTTTGTTCTCCATAGCTTATGTTTTGCTTATAGCTTTTAAAAAAATTGTGGTAAAATATATATAACATAAAATTTACCACTTAAACCATTTTAAGTATATAATTCAGTGGCATTAAATACATGCACAGTGTTCTGGTTGTAACTTTGAATTATCTTTTTCTTCCCTCCAAAACAAATAAAAGTAAGCAAAGCTATTTCACTACTCTGTGCACATAATGTTGCTAATCAAAATGTTAGTGTTTAGGGCTTCCCTGGTGGCGCAGTGGTTAAGAATCTGCCTGCCAATGAGGGGACATGGGTTCGAGCCCTGGCCTGGGAAGATCCCAAATGCCATGGAGCAACTAAGCCCACACGCCACAACTACTGAGCCTGTGCTCTAGAGCTTGCAAGCCACAACTACTGAGCCCTTGTGCCACAATTACTGAAGCCCACGTGCCTAGAGCCCATGCTCTGCGACAAGAGAAACCACCGCAGTGAGAAGCCTGCGCACCGCAACAAAGAGTAGCCCCCGCTTGCTGCTACTAGAGAAAGCCCATGCACAGCAATGAAGACCCAATGCAGCCATAAATAAATAAATAGATAGATAAATAAAGTTAGTGTTTATCATCCTGGGAAATTAGGAGTCAGTAAATAAGTGTATGCATGCATTTGTTTACTTTTGTTTTTTGCACCTAGTCAACAGTATTTTCCTGCATATGACAGATACAGCAAAGTTATACTCAGATATAGTATTGCTTTCTAGGAGGTTATAGTATAAAACACAGTGGGAAAAATTAGGCAGCTGTCAATGAATCTAGAGATAAATACAGCTGCATAAATACTTCTCATTTATTTACATACATTAAAGGAACATATTGGTTAAACACGAATATAAGTGTAGATATTTTTGGGTTGAGGAATGTGTTGGTAAATGAATTGCATATTAAGATAGTTTTGAGGCAGATGCATCACCTTGTCTCCTACCTTTAGAGAGGCTCTTTGAGAAGATTAGCAGGAACTTTTTGAGGTGGCAAGGACAAGATGCTTGTGAGGGTGGGGGAATAAGTGGGAGTGAAATAATCAGAAGATGGTAAGTTGAAAAATATCCCTGGAAAGTGAGAAAGGACCTAAGTAACTGAGTTTGTATCAGATAGTCTGTTTAAAACATTTGGAAGGTATAATTGAACTTAGCAATTTTTAGGGGAAATTTTTAGCTGACAGGTGAAGGGAAAGTTCTTTCTTTTTACAAGAGTCAGACTAATTAATGAGTACTTTGTAAACAAAGTCAGTGATTCAGAGCTCCAAGAGGCAATCATCAATCAGAAAGGGTTTCAGAATAAAGGCTCTTTATTTTCTTTTCAGTATAATACTTAAGCCATAATTTGATATATCAGCAGTGGTTTCTCAGCCCTGTTGTTGGTGAGGTCTGTCTTCTTTGTTGAACTTTTCAAAAATCTGAGTTAAACATTTGAGATTCAGAATCCACCTGCATTTTTATAGCATCCTGGTATAGCATTGTATATACGAGTTACAATTTTCCTTTTCTCATTTGTTGTTCTGGCATGTAATATACTTTCAGTAAATATTAGCATAGTTTGAATATCTACCATATACCGGGAAATATAATAGATTATGGGTTGAAACTTCTCTTTAAAAAAGTATGTGGCTGCCTTTATTATTTATTTATTAGACTTTTTGAGAAACATCCATTAATCCTCCCTCCTATATGCCAGGTGTTGGTGATATGCTAGACATTGGGATAATAAGAGAAATAAGGCAGAATCTGCCTTAAAGAGGATATCAAAAAAGAAAGAAGACATTATTCACTTTCTTTTTGAGTTTGAATCAGATTGTTGGTTTATTGAAAAATGACACCAAACGGTTATCTCTGAAGATTTTAGAGAAAATTTGCTCTCAAAATATTCAGATTGAAGTGTTTGATTTGATAAATGCTTGAACTATTAATGGAAGTACTAAGTATGAACAATATTTATTTAAAATTTTTCTCTCAGTGGTAGTAATTAAGAAAATCCTAATCATGAGACTCATAAATAGTTGCCAGCATGGTAAGCCACGTTCTTGGCAGTATATGATGTACATCGTTAATGGGCTACAGTCATTGGTTTGTGATTAAAAGTCGGCTGGCTCTCCTTCTTAGTTCTCTTCTGCATGAAATTTGCTGACCTTAAAGGTATTATAGGAGGGAAACTAGCTTTAAAGGCTGGATTTACTTTTTCAGTTTCATTTATTTCTTAAGCTCTTATTTTCTTACATTTCTGAACTGTATTCCTTACCTATATCAATTGATTGGGACAACAAAATATAGACTATGGCATAAATATTTATGCCTCTAGTAAAGGCTTAATGGAATCACATTTGGTGTATTTTGTAACTCTATGTTGTTTGGTTTCACTCAGCCAAATAGAAGTGTACCTTTGTTTTACCTAGACTTTTATTAGTTCATTCTAAAAATGTCAGTCATATTTGTCTTCTTTCTCTCACTACACTCAGTTGTCACTTCAGTCTGACCTCTTCCATCTATCCTCACTGCTGTGGTTGTAGTTTATGTTGTTATTTCCTGCCTGTACTGTTGGAATAGGCATTCACTGGTAGCAAGCATGTAAACTGAGACTATAGTTTTTTCTCTAGATTAAAATAAAACTGACTATATGGGAAAGCATTTTTTGAACTTGAAAGCACTGCACAAAATATAAGTTGTGATTTCTGTTATATTTGCCATCAAGTCACAGTTCACTTAAAAATGATCAGTGGCTTCTTTTAGACTCTTCTTTCTTGGTTCATTGTCATTCACTGACTGATAACCCCAAGCCATCTTTCCAGATTCACATCCCATTGCCCCTCCACCCATGCTTGCTAGTGTTTTCTTCCTCCCTCTGAGCAGTACTGTTAGCTAGCAGAGGACAGTTCTTCGTTATGTGGGACTGGCCTCCCCACCCCTCCACTGAAGGCCTGCAGCAGCAGCTGGAGGAGAGGTGAGCAGCGAGGAGCACTGAGTAGCACTCTCAGTAGAGAGCCAGGCTGCTAGCCAGACTGCTCTTTGTGGGTCCCAGATGTCATCTTATTTCCTCTGTGGGTTTGTTCTTGTTTTCCCTTTTTCTAACCCCACTTATTAAAATCCAATTTCTCTTTCCTAATACCACCAAAAATGCAATTGCTTGCATGTAAAAGCCAGTCAGCCATAATTATTTATTAGGAGTGGTACTGTATAATAATAATGTACATATATTACAACATATATAATAATAGTAATAATATATAGTAATGAATAAAACAAGCTTAGTCCTTGCCTTCATGAAATATTATCTTTGCTGCTAAAGTATAAGTACCTTGAATCTTAATTTAAAGTTCCCCTCCATTATTTTTTTTATAATGTGTTGTATATTTTGTTCATTATTTAAACAGCAGTATTTGACAGTGAAAAAATAGACTTTATACTTTAGGCTCTTGCGGGCCACTGAATAGTTTTAATTGGAGCAGGAGTAATACTAGTAGATTTCTACTCACACTTAGAGTTAACTTTAGTACTATAAAGAGGTGAGGGGTTTTATTGTCACTTTCTACGTCTTAGTTTTCTAATCAGCCAAGTAATTTCGTGAAAAGTTTTTCTCTTCCAAACATTTATATTGGAAACCAGTTAGGTAAGTAATGCAGTAGACATATTTTTTGAGCGCTTACTGTGTGCCAGACACTGTTTTAGGCACTCAGAAAAGGGCAACAATCAAAACAAAGCCTTTCGTCTCATGATAGCATTATAGTGGAGGATTGGACAGTAAGAAAGTAAATACATAATATGTGCACTGTGATTAAGTGCTGTGAAGAAAAATATAACAAATAGAAAAGGGGAAGGCTATTTTAGATAGGGAAATAAGATGACCTCTGAGGAGAAACATTTGTGCTGGAATGAACCAACAGTGGGTGTACTTGGGAGAAAGCTTTGTAGGTCAAGGAAACTGCAAGTAGAGGGTTTCAGTGAGTAATTTATTAATATTTTTTCCCCTTTATTGTCACTTTAGAATAATCTGTAGATCCCTCCATAATCTGACCCTCAATGATATTGTCAGTCTTTTAATTACCTAGTCAAATGGTAATAATAATGCCTATTTTGTAAACAAAGTGAAATATATAATTTATATATACATTTATGTAATATGTTATAGACACTCTGTAATTGATAGTTGTCATCATTATTTTGTTAGTATAATAACTATTAGCAGCTTATGTTCTTGCCTATTCATGTCTTCCTAGAGAACACTTGCTCATCTTTAAAGAATCAATGTGTAAATATCACTTTCTCCTCAAATCTTCTTCTTGCTATACAGGACTACTCCCTTAGTTTTACTGCCATTATATATTTATTACATGTCTGTCATTGTACTTGCCATATTTAAGTTGGTTTGTTTTTACTCTTTGTATACCTGGCTTCTAACCTGAAGTCTGGCGTTTATGTATTTTGCTCGATAAGTAACAAATTCAGAAGTTTATTTAGTTGGCTTCTAATATTTATATATGTTTAAACTTGCAACATATGTCTGTTACTGTGGTAATATACTTATTGTAAAGGTTTGTTCAAGGGGAGTGTGAATTAAAGGTACATTATTATCAAAAGGAGAAGTAATCTAAGAAGTATAGTTCTGTATTTTAGATTATGTCTGTCATTTATGAGGTTATCTAGTGATCCCCTTCCTTGGGACACATTTATGCTTCTTGGTTCTCCCTGCTTCTCAGCCAGGTTCTGGCAGTATCTATGACAGCAATCCTTTATTATTCTCTGACACTGGTGACACTGACACATTTATGTTCTGTCTACTGACACTCGAACATGAATTGGAGTCTTGAAGACTGGTGTGAATCCCAGGTCTGTCATTTCTAGGGGTGTGATCTTAAGAAAGTAACTCAGTCTCATTTCCTCATCTGAAAAATGGAGATAATATGTTCCTCACACAGGGTTGTAGGGATTACATTATGTACATAAAAGAACATTGGCTTCTGGAATATATCAGATGTTTCTTATTAGGTGAAATTTTAATTTGTTAACTCTGTTTCTGCAGAATCAGATTGAGCATTTGTTTGGCTTTGGGTAGAGGAAAACAAAGTGGAATTTAACAATGGTGTTGATTGCTGACTTTGGTTAAGTCTTACTCTGTTTCAGCTGATTCCTTTTTTTTCTCAGTGGAATGTGCTGGTCTTGATCCAGAGAAAAGAAAGGAATGCTCAGCATAATAATGCTAGAAAGATATATCACACCATGTTGCATTTAACACAAGGTGAGGGCACCAAGGGGAGGAAATTTGTCTTAGTTGGGTGTCCAGCACCAAGTACAGGGCCTGGCACATGACAGGCACTCCATATCATGTTTAAATGAACAAGTGAATGCTGTTTAGATGAGAAACCTGTTCTGGCTGTGGAGTACCTAGTGCATTTTGGGTAGCTAAGGTAGATGTCTGTAAGATGTTGGCAAAGGAGACTGATTTTGGTATTTTAGCAGTTGTCTTTGAAACCATTATACCTGATTCATTATATGTACAGTTCTTTTATATCATTTTGTATATTTTAAAAGAAATTTAGGTCAGTTAAAAATGATCACTTGTGCTAAAGTAACCTAGAACAGAAACAACTGAGAAAAAGTGAAAAAGACCTTAGAACAGGTAATGGAGTTCAGAATTCACAACTATTCTAAGTTAGATTTCTAGGCCTTAAGTCACTGTACCAAAAGGAAATAAAATTTTATGTGGAGAAATGGATCACTCTTGCCATGTTCTCAACCCCTGTTTTTCCTTTCCTTCTGCTGTTCCAACTTGGCAAACCCCAAGCCTTAGAGCAGCCTTCATCATTTACCTCCTCCATTCCTTGGGGGCATGGACTGTTGAGTGCAGCCAGGATTCCTGAAGCACTTCCCGACAGCTGTGGCTCCCAGTCTTGCTTCCATTTTGTCTATTTTCCACTGTCACCAGAATGGTCTTTCTATAATGAATCTGGTTGTGTTGGTTCTCTCCTTGAAATCCCTTATGGGCTTCTCAGTTTTCAGGATGAAAATCCAAATTCCTTAGTATGGAAAACCAATTTTAGAGATTTTACCCCTTTTTATCAATCTCCTCTTTTTTTTTTCCACCCACATATTATCTGTACCAGACATATTAACCAGTTGCATTTCTCTGAGTGTTTCATGTTCTTTTCATGCCACTGAATGTATGATGTTTCTTTTTCCAGGCATGCTTTTCTCTCCTTCCCAAGGTCATCAACTACAGGTCCTTTAAAACTCCCCACGGTTACCTCTGGAAAACTTCTGACTTTTCCTTTCCCAATCTGGATTAGGTGCCCTTTCTCCATGCTCTCATAACGCCCTACAATTAATGTTCTTAGTGGTACCTAACCCAATAACATGCCTTCTTCCTCCCTAGACTGTGAGCTTTTTCGAGTACAGGGTATTCTTTTATCTCTTTAATTTCTAATGCCTGTCACTGGTTAGCACAGTATAGAAGCCTAGAACTTTGTGATTTAGTTAATGTATGAAGTAACAGAATTTATCAGAGGTCCAGATTGTGCCCAGTTAAGTCCTAGGTATTATGAGCATGTGAGAAATGGAATAACATGGTCCCTGCCCTTTTCATAAGCTTAGTTGTATGGACAAAACGACATTAAGCAATTAAAGGTTAATTAAAAGTACAACATTAAAAGGTGATTTGAGAATAAAGATACAGTTGAAAATTGCAAATCCCTTGGCATTTCATTATCTGCTTTTTGCTCTGGTTTTTCTTAATATTTACCACTACTAACATGCTATGCCTTTTATTTATCTTATTATGCTCATCTCCTCCACTAGAATGTAAGTTTTATGAGGAATTCTTATCTCTTTTGTTTACTGTGGTATTTCTAATACCTGACACATGGTAGGTGCTCAATAGATATTTGCTGAATGGATGGAATGGTGTTCAGAGAAAGAAGTATGCACTAGGAGTCAGTATTTATGAAATACTTCATGGAGAAGTTACATCCAGAAGTAGACCCTAAAAGATAGTGTTTTATTAACTAAGTTAATTTAAGTAAAAAACTACCCATTTTGTTTATATATGAGTTTTTTCCAGATCATATGTTCCTCTTAATTTTCTCTTAAGCTTTTTAATGTTTCTGCCGTCCCCTCTGTTGACTTCGCTTAGAGAGTTTGACAACAAAGCCTATTTAATCAGAGTGAGTGATGCTGAGCCTTTCCTTATTGTACTAGTTGTAATAACTTTCACTTCATATGTTAGCAAAATAAATATGTGTTAAAAATATGTCTGCTGGAGGCAGTAGCACGTTGTATACACATCTTCTTCACACCATGTGTAGTTGTGATACCTGAGAGCTTATATTTTATTTTGCATCCATTCAGAATAACTTGTGGGCATATCAGGGTTCTGGAAGTCTTGTGAGTTAGGGATCATAATTGACCATTATGCCTGTAAGTTCTTAGATTTTAGCAAATCTTAATCAGAGTTTTGAATATTTATATACATATTTATGTCACATAACTTATAATTTCATTTTTAGAGAGTTTCCTTTTCTGTTTCCTTCCCTTCTAAGATTAAAGGAATCAAAATTAAGTTTCAAATTAAAAACTTAAAACTATTATAAATGTTAAATTGCCAAAATGGTCTATAAGTAGAACATGCAGGTAATATAGGCTTAAATTGGTTTTTTAAGAAAATTATTAGTTGGTCTCCAGGACTGGCTTCTTTTCTTGTAATTTTTTTCCCTAAGTGCAGAATTAGATATTCTTAGGCCATTATGGCTGCAATAGAGCTTAGTAAACATCTAGTCTACTTGCTTTATTTTAGAGAGGTAACTAAGATACAAGGACAAGTGATTTGTCCACAGTCAGTTTAACTAATTCATAACAGGACCAGATGATAAACTAGATTTTTAACTATTGTTGAGGAGATAGCCAAACTGTGGCTAACCCTTCTGTTATGCTAATAACCACTTTAAACTTTAAGACCATACTGTTCCTAGAAATACATGTGGATCTGATGATGTTTTAAAAGGATATTATTTTAGTGACCTGGTAGTCAGTTCTTGGAATTTGTCAATCCAGCAGTCAGCCAGATTGGGTGTGAGTGAAGTTTTGGCAGTACTCTTCCATTTTGGTATGTAGACTGTTTACTAGTTGAGTCAACAGGAGGTAATTTTTATTAATCTCATTTTAAGCCATGAAAAACCCCACATTCTCTTTAAATTGTTAGTTTTTGACAACCTAAATGTGAGGATTCACTCATTTTCCATAGGAAAAGGTTTAGCCAATAAATGTATGTTAAGAAAAACATGAACAAGATTTTTAAAAATTCACTTTTTCCTTGTTGAATCTAAGAAGTTATACATTTTATTTTAAAAAGTCAAATGGTGGACTCTTGAATTCTGTTAGATAGAAAAATGATAAAAAAATGTCTAAGGATCATGTGAATAGTCTGCATTTCTTTTTTTTTGTATTCTTTGTGATGTTTCCCTAGGACTTACATTTTAAACTGGACTATACAAAAATAGCACCTTGTACTCCGTGATTTTTAGTTTAGTTTTTTTTTTTTTTTTAAAGGAGGGAGTTTATCTGTTTTGGGGGAGGAATAATTTATAAATATAATGAGCTGGATAAGAAGAAAATGGTTAAAGATGTGGAAGAATGTAGACAACCTGAATTTAGTACTGGTTTTAGTTGACTAATATCAATTAAATTTAATTATTTATTTTTAGTCTGTGTTCATATATTAGCTCACGGGCCCAGACGCTCCGCGGCATGTGGGATCTTCCCGGACCGGGGTACCAACCTGTGTCCCCTGCATGGGCAGGAGGACTCTCAACCACCGCGCCACCAGGGAGGCCCCATATATTATACTTTTGATGTGAAGAATACCCTACTAGACTTCTTAAAGCCTCTTAGTTTGACTTAGTCTGAAATTTAATTTGTTGGTTTTGTTTTAAATTACATTCTCTTGACTATAGCTTGTGTTTGAGGATTGCAAGTTAGTAATTGCCCTTTGTTCTATTTCAGATCCCTGCATGTCACTGAGTCCACCATGCTTCACAGAAGAAGATAGATTTAGTCTGGAAGCTCTTCAAACAATACATAAACAAATGGATGATGACAAAGATGGTGGAATTGAAGTAGATGAAAGTGATGAAGTAGGTGGAAACCCTTTTTCCCTGGTATTCTCTTAAAACAGAATGACCAAGTTTTTAGTCTTAAATTTTCCCATTATTCCTTGTATGACTCAACTCCTTCATCTTCATCATCTTTAGTTTTTCTCTTTACATTTTTTTTTTTTTTTTTTTGCGGTATGTGGGCCTCTCACTGTTGTGGCCTCTCCCGTTGCGGAGCACAGGCTCCGGACGCACAG